>NC_134901.1:46651755-46829255 GCF_041734735.1 Babylonia areolata | reverse complement strand
GCTGCCCATGACGTCATATGACCTACTTGTCGCTCTGCTAGCGACGAAAAGGGCACCACGAAAGCGGGTCTGCACACCCTCATTATTTATGTCGAGTATTCGTTGAACAACCCCCCCCCCTCCCCCGCCCAACCCCCCCCCCCCCAATAAAAAAAAAAAAAAACAACTGTTGATTGACGCTTGGACAACGGTCAACGTAAATGGCGAAAAGACATCTCGTAGTTCGTACAACAAAGAGCAGTACTGAGGGATTTTAAGTAGGAGCAATGCAGTTGGTCTCCTCCTCTCTCTCTTCTCCTCTCTCTCTCTCCTCCTCCTCCTATATATATATATATATATATCCTGTGTGTGTGTGTGTGTGTGCGCGCGCGCGTGTGTGTATGTGTGTGTGTGTGTGTGTGCGCGTGCGTGCGCAAAATTACAAAGTATTAACCAATGCATCTGCGTGTGCGCTCGAGCGTGTGTGTGTGTGCGTGTGTGTGTGTCTGTGTGTGTGTGTGTGATTGAGAGAGTTAAGTGTTATTAGACGGTGTGTGCCAGTGTGTGTGTGTGTGTGTGTGTGTGTGTGTGTGTGTGTGTGTGTACGCGCGCGCGTGCAAAATAACAGACCATTTACCAATGTGTCTGCGTGTGCGCTCGGGTGTGCGCGCTAGTGTGTGTGTTTGTGTGTGTGTGTGCGTGCGCATGCATGCGAGAGAGTGTGTGCGTGCGTGCGTGTGAGAGAGAATGTGTGCATTTGTGTATGTGTGTTGTGTTGGGCTGGTTGCAGTGACGGGTATTTTCGATGACCCTCGCAACCATTGGTTACACAACAAACGGGGGCTGCCACACACATGCCTTCAGGCGAGGCCGCCGAGTCAAGGTCTGACCTCTCACCTTCACGGCTGACCCAGACCAGACCCGTGAAGAGTACCGTGTGAGTTGTGGGTGGATGTGTGCAGCCACGCGTGACGCTGGGACTGAGAGAGAGAGGGTGGGGGTGGGGGCTGGGAGAGAGAGAGGGGGGACGGAGGTTGGGGGGGGGGGGGGTGCTGGAGAGAGAGACGGGGGCTGGGAGAGAGAGAGGAAAGGGAGTTGGAATTGGTTGGTCGGGGTTGGCGGATTGGGTGCGGGGGGAGGGGTGGTACCCCGCCGGGTTAGTCACGCATCTGGAACCAGTGGTCAACAGATATGGATAATCTTTTCTTTTTTACTTCTTCTCTGCTGTCTTTTTTCTTTCTTTTCTTTTTCTTCTGACGTTTGGGACAGCTGACGGAATGCGACTTGGAACGAACCATTGTATCGTGACAGAGAGAGAGAGAGAGAGAGAGAGAGAGAACTAACGAAATTTTTTTTACGAAGGTAAAGGAGTAAACACAAAGTACTTGTTTACAAGTACAAGAGAGAGAGAGAGAGAGAGAGTCAAAGAAAAAAAATGTTTTAATTGTCAGGCCTTTGGCCCATAACAACAGGAGTCACAGCAAAATGTAGCATGCAACATGTGTTCATTTACATACATGTGTTCATTTACATACATGTGTTCATTTACATACCATTCAGGCATTTTTTCCTCAAAGTTAGTGCTTTGTAGATATACATCGACAGTTTCATGATTGTTTCAGAATTTTCACTAGCTAAGATAGAACAAAGTCTGGACAGTGATGGGCTTCTGAAGTATTTAAGTGGTATTAATTCGTGTCTCAATTCCGTATATTTAGGACACACAAAAAGAAAGTGTATTTCATTTTCAATCGTGTTGGAACAAAAAGGACAGCAACTATCAGTATTATTCAAATTTGGCTCGTACTGTAAATAACTATGTTTAATTGGAGACATACCCATTCTAAACTTAGCAAGGCAATTTCGAAAGTTAACATTCCTGATCAATCAATCAATCAATCAAAACCACTTTATTAATCCACATGGAAATTAAGTTGTGCAATCACAGGCTCATTGTAAACACTGGCATAAAATCATGCGCAACATAAGAAGAGATTAAAACTAGTCAAATAAGAATTCCCAATAGCTGACGATATACTAACCCCCACCCCCACACACACATACTCATGTTAAGACAATAGGGTATTGCACAACAATATTAACAAATGAAAACATCCAACAAAAAAAGGGTATAAGATTACTAAAAATGACATGCGCGCACGCACGCACACACACACACACACACACACACACACACACACACACACACACACACACACACGCACACGTTAAGACCATAAGGTATTGTACAACAATACATAAATAAAAACATCAAGGGAATAAATCGTATATATAAGTAAAATGCACACACACACACACACACACACACACACACACACACACACACGTCTTGTGTGTACCACGGGGCGGAAGGTCTATCATTTTTTGTGTTGACACAATATTGGTAATAATGATTTATGATGATTTAGATCTTTAAGCAATGTATTAAATCAGTTTCTGGATACATTTTATATACTAATAAAGCATTCATGTATATCTAATTGGACACTGAGTTGTATTGCGACTTCGAAATCACATGCTGCTCTTCTGGCGGCTTGGTCTACCCATTCCTTTGGAGATATTCCACAGTGCGAAGGTACCCAGCAGAAAGTTAGATTATTAATCTACAAGACCGAGAAGTATGCTGGTCTAACCAGCAGCCTGAGAGAATCTGGCTTCCAAGCCAAAGTCCTCGCCATAGAGATTGGTGCAAAAGGCTTTGTGAGCGCATCCGCATACAGCCTCGTAAAACAGGTGTCGATTTCTGGCAGAGAGAGGACACGGGCTCTCAAGGCAATGCCAGAAGCAGCAGAAAAGAGTTCCAGCTGGATCTGGTCGAGAAGGAATGGAAATATACTTCACAAGGATTAAATTTCCATACTCAAACTGGGCCTACGATGGCTCAGTGGTTAAAACGTCTGCCAGAAAAGGTGACTCAATCCTGAAGTGGCGACCACCCTGGAGGGGCGGGTTCGAACCTTCTCAGGACCAGAAGAAAAAAAAAAGGCGACACTAAAAGGGCATCCAGGAGTCATGACCTGGGTGCGTCCCGGCCCCCTTAGAGTGTAAGGGGTTAAGGGCCGAAACACTTGACTGATGGGGGCTTCTTCTCTGAAGACCTTGAACTTCCCTAGAGTTTCTTATCACAATGCCCTGTTTTGTGAATTGACGAATGATATGGGTTTGTTTTTTGTTTTTTATAGATTGTAATATTGACTTCGAATCTACACATAACAAAACCTCACATACAGTTTTAGGAAGGTCTGAAATATGATTTAAGGACTTAAGTATGGCAATAAGTTCAGCTGTGAAAGTGGAATATTGTCTTCCGATGTGGTAATTTTTTTCTATTTTAAATGAAGGAATTACAAAAGCCGCTCCTGTGTTACCATTTTCAAGAACAGATCAATCTGTATATTTTTAGATAGTTTGAATATTGCGTGTGTGTGTGTGTGTGTGTGTGTGTGTGTGTGTGTGTGTGTACGTACGTGTGAATGTATGTGCGTACGCGCGCGCGTGTTGGTGTGGGTGTGTGTATGCGTGTTTGTGTGTGAGGGGTAGAGGGGTGGTAGTGGTGTGGTTTTCTATATGTGTACGTGTGTGTATGCATGCGTGCGTGCGTGCGTGCGTGCGTGTGTGTGTGTGTTAGTGAGAGAGAGGCAGAGGCATGCGCGCAGTTTATGTACGTGTGTGCCTGTGAGCGCGAATGGGATTATAGTGTGTGTGTTGATGCAATAATTTGTACACGTGTGCTTCAACATATACATGCAGGTTTCTTTGTGTCTGTGTGTACTCGCGTCTATGTACGTGTACGTATGAAAGTAAGTTGGCTACATATCAAAAGCTCCATGGCTGTCTGTGTGTGTTTGTTTGTGTGTGTGTGTGTGTGTGTGTGAGAGAGAGAGAGAGAGAGGGGGGGGGGAGACGCTATTACACTTTAATGTCATTGGCCATGAGATCCTTATGAGGAGAGAGAGAGAGAGAGATTTGACACTTTAATGTCACTGGCCATGAGGTCCTTATTACATGAGGAGAGAGAGAGAGAGAGAAAGAGAGAGGGAGACTGAGATTGAGATGTTTTATTCATTTAAGGCCATGGCCCCCGTATGAAGAGCGGCAACAACAGAGTTAATAATCAATACATAGATGAGCACCACCGGTCCTCACAAAATTTATGATTCAAGAGACACTCGCAGCTGAAATGCTTTGAACAGATACAGTGACAAACTACGAACGACATTTTCATTGCTAGAAGCCATCAGTAGACCTAATCGGAACAAACATGGATCTGTGTGATACTTCTTTGGTAAGAATTTCACGCAGAGATGATGCAAAGCAGGACACATCAAAACAAAATGAACTTCATCTTCAGTAGAGACTTTGCACAATGGACATAACAAAGCAGATTTATGTATATTGTTACAGCGAAACTTATGAACATTAATTTCGGTTATACCAAATCTATATCTGGTCAAGATAAATCGTTAATAACAATCTAAATTCAAAGACAGATATTTCTTCACTAAATGAGTCGAACTATACACTCTATATATATCAAATATGTCACTGTACTTAATGTGATTTTCCCAATCTTGCCATCTGTAGTCAAATCAGTCGTTGACGGATAATTCGCACAAATGATTTTTCTTCACCCACTCCTTGATTAATCCAAGCATACCCAAAACCAAGTTCAAATGAACATAATCGTACATTAGAAACCCAGTTATTTTTTCCCGTCATGTCTGAATCATACAACATGTCATAAGCTTTTTGTGGCAATCTATCATTCATTTTTAGTAATTTTAGCCAATAACTGACACATCTAACTGCAGAGTTAATATGAATAGGATACCTACTCGTCTCACCATAAACTAAATCATTTGGTGTTCTCATACTAACTCCTACAAACTTTTTTTAGCCAAACAAATGCACTGACTCACAATTTACAGTACTTTTTAAAAAAATTTTATCTAGTCCCCACATTTCAGATCCATAATGCACAGTGGGTTGTATTTGAGCGTAAAAAAAGAAAAAGAACCAAAGAATCCAATACAAACAATTTCCTTAACACAAATATCAATGCATTCTTTGCTCTACTAGACAGATCTCTACACGCTGCTACAAAACTCAAAGGGTTGAAAAAAGGATTCCAAGTTATTTATAAGCATTCACAACAGACAGTGCAACACCATCAAAAAACACCTTTCCCTCACTGCCAAATAGCCCCATTCCTAAATACTATAATATTACTTTTGTTTAAATTAACTGTAATTTATTTGCTGCAATTTTCAGGATGTTTAGCTGTGACTGTAAACCAGTCACAGTTTCTGAGAACAAAACTATATCATCAGCTAGTAACAGAACAAACTGTTCAGAATAATCAATTGTAAACATAGCACCATGCCTACCCTTCTCTATTACTTCTATTGCCAATTCATTTATAAATAATGAAACTAAGATAGAACTGCACACATCCCCTTGTTTCACACCTCTAGTACAATTAATATAACCAGTAAGCTTGTCTCCAGATCTGATTCTTGTTTTTACAACAGCATACATACTCTTAACACAATTAAAAAGCTTTCCTCCAATACCATGTTTAATCAAGATAGACCATAATATGTTCCTATTGATATAATAAAACGCCTTTTCAAAATCAATAAAGGCAACATAAAGTTTGCTATTATAAAAAAAAACTGTTTCTGAATTAAGGCGAAAAGGGTAAACATATGGTCAGTTGTTGAATATCCTCGCTTAAAACCAGCTTGATACTCCAGTTACATTAATTTCCTCAACAAATTCCTGAAGTCGCCGATTAATTATTGTACTAAACACTTTGCTACTAATATTTGGCAGTGATATGCCTCTATAATTATTTGTATCATTGATATTACCTTTTTTGTATAATGGAAGGGTAACAGCCTCACACCAGCTTTCAGGATAAATACCCTCATCAAATAGCTTGTTGAAGAACTTTACGAAAAACTGTATACTTTGTTCACAAGAAGTTTTTAAGAATTCTCCAAGAATACCACCGGGACCTGCAGATTTACCTTTTTTTTCTTTCTTTTTTTTTAAAGTGCAAAAAGAACATCTTCGCGTGAAATAGGGCGATTCATAAAATGATTCTCCACATCTGGTAACACATATTCATCACTATCATATGATAAATCTTTATTAAGTAAGGCTTTAAAATGTCCAAACCATTTATCAATAGAAATATGACACTTCGGCGGTTGCTTTTTAAAATAATTTTATTAATTTTTTTTCCAGAATTCTTGTTCATTATTGATAGAACACTCAAGACTGCCCAAAAGATTTTTTATTGAACAACTTTTGCTTTCTAACTAAAGTGTTTTCATATTTTCTTCTAGCTTTTACGTATGAAATTTCATCATCATTGTCAAACGTTCGTCTACATTTTCTCAACAATCTACGAACCTTCGTCCTGCTAATCCTACATTCCTTATCAAACAAACCCTCATTTCGTTTATTTTGATCCGCTGTAATAGTCTTTCATACATGCTGCACAGTCTGGGATACAGTTGTTGAACACCTCCAAAGCCTCGTTACCATTCACATCAGTCATATCTAAAGCAATTTAAGTCTATCCTGGCTACTTGTGTCACACAGTTTATTGAAAACATTCTTTATTATAATTCTCATTCCACACAAATGTTTTTATTAGGTATACTTGAACATCACATTTCCTGTTTGTAGACATATTCTCAACGGGACATGAAATAAAACATTCAGTTGGAAAATAATGGTCTGGTTCTGCTCCATCAGCAACATGCAATGTACACACATCTGAAACAACGCTGTAAAGGTCATTGACAAAACAATATAGTCGTTCACACTGCTTCCGCTATAAAGGTCATTGACAAAACAATATAGTCGTTCACACTGCTTCCGCTATAAAGGTCATTGACAAAACAATATAGTCGTTCACACTGCTTCCGCTATAAAGGTCATTGACAAAACAATATAGTCGTTCACACTGCTTCCGCTATAAAGGTCATTGACAATATAGTCGTTCACACTGCTTCCGCTGTAAAGGTCATTGACAAAACAATATCGTCGTTCACACTGCTTCCGCTATGAAGGTCATTGACAAAACAATATCGTCGTTCACACTGCTTCCGCTATAAAGGTCATTTGACAAAACAATATCGTCGTTCACACTGCTTCCGCTATGAAGGTCATTGACAAAACAATATAGTCGTTCACACTGCTTCCGCTATAAAGGTCATTGACAAAACAATATAGTCGTTCACACTGCTTCCGCTATAAAGGTCATTGACAAAACAATATAGTCGTTCACACTGCTTCCGCTATAAAGGTCCATTTTGACAAAACAAATATAGTCGTTCACACACTTCCGCTATAAGGTCATGACAAAACAATATGTGTCCTGCTTCGTATAAAGGTCATTGACAAAACAATATCGTCGTTCACACTGCTTTCGCTTTCACTGATGAATGTGTAGCGGCATTCCAGGTCGCCATTACATAAACCATTTAAAATAGTCAAATCTAATGCAGTGCACATGTGTGAAGCAAAACTTTGATCACGGATAACGAGAATTTAAAACAACAAATCTTGAAATTACGAATCGAAATAACCGAGGCAATAAAATCAAGTAACAGTAAATCAGTCAAACAAGCTTCAAGTATTGATCATAATCAAAGTATGTATAGAATGGAAATCCTTCTGGAGGCACATAAACACATATATAAAGGACAACTTTAAGAAAACCAAATAATCGTTTATCAATAAGGAACGCACATATATTTTCATCTCTTGTTTTTTCTCACAAATAAATGGACACAATTCATTTCTAAATAAACAAAACATTCCACCAGACTTCCTCCCTTGCTTTGTAAGCTTTAGAGCAGGCTTCCCATATATTTGAAATCCGGCAAACAAATCAGTTTCACAGATTTCCTCAAAAGTTTCAATAAGACATATAAAATGAAAGGATGAAATATATGTTACAAAGTGACGAAATATCAACTTAGAACGGAAACTATTTACATTCCATGACAAAAAGGAAAAACGTCTAAAGGATTCCACAGAACACGGTGTGCCATTCACAACACACGAGGTCTTGCTATTTACAAAAGTGTTGACATTGTGTTTGACAAAACTGGAATGATTCCCACACCCCTTCATGCCGTCGTGTGAAACATTTTCTGACACATCACACGCACACCTGCCTAAACTGACAACAGGACTCTTTCTCACGCACAACTTTTTCACGTGCCGCTCACTTGAAGAGAGAGAGAGAGAAGGGAGGGGGGGGGGGACGGGAACAGGAAAGAAGGAAAACAACACGTTGACGTCGTTGAAGTGCTTTAATTCCAATCTGTTATGTTGATGATTCAAAACGAAAAAAAGTGACTCTCTGGTTATGTGTCTATCTGTCTCTGTCTGTCTGTCTTTCTTGTTTTCTCCTCATGTGAACATTTCCAACATAAAGTGTGTGTGTGTGTGTTTTGGAAATGAAGAGCTAGCTGAAGACCGTGCCTTCGTTTACATAGTTTTATGTTTACATGTATGTTTTAAGGGCATTTCATTGCTTGCTAAGGGTGTTTTTTGGTTGTTTTCTTTTACTTTTACTTGCCCAAAACCAAACTTTCATTCAAGTTTTTCTGTTCACATGTGCGTTTTAATGGCGTTTCTTTATTTGTTTGTTAAGGGGTGTTTGTGTGTGTGTTGTTGTTGTTTTTTTTTAACTTAAAAAAAACATTTTACTTGCTAAAAAATATGCTTATATATATATATATATATATATATATATATATATATCTGTTTGCATGTATTGGCGTTTCTTTGTTTGCTAAGGGTGGTTTTGTTTTGTTTTTTGTTTTTTAACTTTTACTTGACTAAGACCATGTTTTCATTTATATTTTTTCTGTTCAGATGCATGTTTTAAAGGCGCTTCTTTATTTGTTTGTTACGGGTGTTCTTGTTATATTTTTTACCTGTTTGTTGTTTTATGCTTTACGTCCGGATGCAAATAAAAGCAGTTTCAGTTGTGCCTCCAACGACACTGCCCTCGTTCTGCTCTTTCTTGGCAGCCATCCACTCAAACATGCAGCCAGTAAACAACAACACGTTTCACACAACACAGCCACTAAAACATGCAGCCAGTAAACAACACGTTTCACACAACACAGCCACACTCCTCATGATGCACGCACGTTTCACCAGCTCTTCCAGTTCTGCAGAAGAAATCTGGCCTCCCTCCATATATATTTTTTTTAAATTTACACCGGCAACGGCTGTCGTTTCTAGGGAGGACCTCAAAGCAGGCCATTCCCTTCCAAGAACATGACTTTTATCACCAACAACGTCTCTTGCCTTTGGCGCACAGTTCGCTCTCTTCATTTCGTTTACTCCAACACCCTGGCCTTCCATTGACAAAAAAATGATATTCAGAACGCTCTTGCTTTTCACACACCGAAACACCCTTTCCCTCACTTTTGTTACTATTGCATCGTGGGCGTTTCGAAAGCGACTGACAATTACTTGTATTGTGAACAGATATTTACACATCAAGACACCCGCGCTCATCGCTCCATTATTAAAACAAAACTGACCCAAAACAAAAAAGAAAAGAAAAGAAAAACATGGTCTGTCGCATTGTGGGTCTGTTGCACAGCGGGCACCTTCCAAGTAATTGAATGTTTTATTGGGGTGTAACGCAGTTTGATGTTTCAGTTTGGAGGACGTAACGGCTGCTGCCCATTATGCCCTCTAGCATGTTGGGTAGAAACGTATGGCATAACAGACCTGTGGCATGAGAGACTTGTGGCATAAATGACCTGTGGCATAACGGACCAGTGGCATGACGGACCTGTGGAATAACGGACCTATGGCATAACAGACCTGTGGCATAACGGACCTATGGCATAACAGACCTGTGGCATAACGGACCTTTGGCATAACAGACCTGTGGAATAACGGACCTATGGCATAACAGACCTGTGGAATAACGGACCTATGGCATAACAGACCTGTGGCATAACGGACCTATGGCATAACAGACCTGTGGCATAACGGACCTTTGGCAAGAGTGAGAGACTTGTGGCATAAATGACCTATGGCATAACGGGTCTGTGGCATAACAGACCTGTGACATAACGGACCTGTGATATAACAGACCTGTGACATAACAGACCTATGACATAACAGACCTGTGGCATAACGGACCTTTGGCATGAGAGACTTGTGGCATAACGGACCTCTGGCATAACGGACCTGTGGCATAACAGACCTGTGGCATAACGGACGTGTGACATAAGGAGCCTGTGACATAACAGACCTGTGGCATAACGGACCTGTGGCATAACAGACCTATGGCATAACAGACCTGTGGCATAACGGACGTGTGACATAACAGACCTGTGACATAACTGACCTGTGACATAACGGACCTGTGACATAACGGACCTGTGACATAACGGACCTATGATATAACGGACCTGTGACATAACAGACCTGTGGCACAACGGACCTGTGACATAACGGACCTGTGACATAACGGACCTGTGACATAACGGACCTGTGACATAACGGACGTGTGACATAACTGACTTGTGGCATAACGGACCTGTGACATAACGGACCTGTGGCATAACAATCGAATACATGTTCTGTTAAAGGTAATTAGTGATCCCACTCAGGACAAGAACATGCCATTGAACACACACACACACACACACACACACACACACACACACACACACACACACACACACACACACACACACACACACACAAAAGAAAAAAAAAAGGAAGTGATTACTTTTGTCCGAAGCCCACTTTCCATGCGCATACTTTTCTTTCCTGGTGTGGTAAATGCTTGCGTTGCCTTACCTTGCCCTGCCCTGCCCTGCCCTGCCCTGCCCTGCCCTGCCCTGCCCTGCCCTGCCCTGCCCTGCCTTACCTTGCCTTGCCCTGCCCTGTCCTGCCTTGCCCTGCCCTGCCCTGCCCTGCCCTGCCTTGCCTTGCCTTGGTCCCTCAACTCAGTGGGGAACCGTCGGGGCACCAGATGTTGACTCCGGCACTGGCCTCCATTCTGGACGATCATGTGTGAGTGATAGTGTCTCGGCAAATGTCAGCCGTGTTCATCCTTCAGTGTTGTCAGACATTTTTTCCCTCTGTCCGCCTCTCCTTCTCTTCCCCTCCACAGTTCCTTGGGCGATGACTTTGGCAAGGCCGTTTGATCATGTGGTATGACCATACCATTTCATGTTTAGGACTATTTTGGCTGAAACAAAAAAAGTGTTGAGTAACGGCAATAGCAGATGGTAGTCTCGTGTCCTCTCTTGGCAAAGTGTTGAGTAACGGCAGTAGCAGATGGTAGTCTCGTGTCCTCTCTTGGCAAAGTGTTGAGTAACGGCAATAGCAGATGGTAGTCTCGTCTCCTCTCTTGGCAAAGTGTTGAGTAACGGCAGTAGCAGATGGTAGTCTCGTCTCCTCTCTTGGCAAAGTGTTGAGTAACGGCAGTAGCAGATGGTAGTCTCGTCTCCTCTCTTGGCAAAGTGTTGAGTAACGGCAATAGCAGATGGTAGTCTCGTGTCCTCTCTTGGCAAAGTGTTGAGTAACGGCAGTAGCAGATGGTAGTCTCGTGTCCTCTCTTGGCGGGATTGACGCTTCTGGTCGAGGTCCTCAAGACGCCTCTCCTCAAACGGACAGAACTTCCATGTAGACGGCCAGTCGCCAGGCGCTGCGGTCAGTACAGTGGCAAAGGCTTCCCCGCAAACCAAAGATGGGGATGCTGCATGCTCTAAGGGGAGCTTTCAGGCGGTTCCTGAAGCGTTTCCGTGGTCTTGTTGATATTCCTTGCGTCAGCAGTCAGCTGGGAGAAGAAGACTGTCTTTGGTAATCGTGTGTCGTCCATTCTGACTTCATGTCCAAGCCACCGAAGATTTCATTTCATGATGAGGAGGAGGAATTTTGTCTAATGTCCCGTCACACACATCAGTGATTGAAGAATTTCATGATGAATGCTTCAACCCTTGTCATATTTGCTCTGCTAAGCGCTTCTATGCTGGAAACTCTGTCCTCCACTGATCTTACGCCCATGATCTTACGCAAGCATCTGAGGTGGGACTGATCCAGTGCTGAGGTCTGTTTCCTGTACAGCGCCCATGTCTCACAGCCCTACAGCGGGGAGGTGATGACAGCTGGCATGTGGACTGCCAGGTCGGTGGTGAGCTTGATGCCTCGTTCACCCTTCATCCAGGTCCACAGCTGAATGAGCTCCTGCCTTTGCTCTTCTGTTTGGGGACCTCTTTGTCCATGATGCAAGCTGAGAAAAGGCAGTTTCTCAGGTACCCGAAATTCTTTTCACATACAACAACATTGACGAGAAAAGAAAATTGGAAAGCCCGTGCGAGCTCGCTCTGTGTGTGTGTGTGTGTGTGTGTGTGTGTGTGTGTGTGTGTGTGAGAGAGAGAGAGAGAGAGAAGTCCATCCCCTCCAACGTCTTTGTGTTCTGGGTCTGTGTGTAACTGGTTGGTAGGGTTCTCCCACCACATTAGTCCAGGTTCTTTTCAAGTCTTTTTTGGAGAACGTGTCGGGAAATGGGGAAGAGAACGGGAAAGCGAGGGGTTAAAGGGCAAGGGACTGTACTCGTACGAGGGGGAAATAAATGAATAAATACCCCAGTCATGTTGACAGAGGCCCACACACAATGCTGTTGCCTTTTCCCTTTTCCAGCTAACTGAGAACTGAGGAAATACCGTAAACTGGTTCCACAAGGAAAGGTAGGAGAACTCACTTCGTAAAAACATATCAATATGCAGCACATCCATCCTACATTTATATTATTTTGCACGTGAAGTAATCACGCTAAACCAAACAGGGACATGAACATGCTTTCTCTCTCTCTCTCTCTCTCTCTCTCTCTCCAGGCTAGGCAAAGGTTACAAACTCAACTGTTGCATTTGTTCCCACACGTTTTACATTTCCACAGACCGATAGTTACTGATGAACAATGTCGACCACAACCCCAGTGTGTTCAGACTGCGTTGTTGATCTCGTTTGTACATTATCGTAACCCCATGGAAGGTTTTTGATCATTAATTAACTCACCACTGCTGATCACTATCTAAAACCTCTGTCCTCACACACACACACACACACACACACACACACACACATATATATATATATATATATATATATATATATATACACACACACACACACTTTTACCCCCCCCCCCTCCCCAAACCCCTACCCCCACGTTTTCTGGGTTTTTGTTCTCGTCTAATATCACTTCAAGTGGAAAGACGTTGAACTGAAGACAACAACAACAACAACAACAACAACAACACACGCGCACACACACACACACACACACACACACACACCACACACACACCACACACACACACACACACACACATATATATATGTGCGCGCACTCGGACTGATTAACCTGATTCTCCAGCCGTGAATGTCAAAACTTTTCCATGCACTCCTATGTGTGTCACATGACAGAACAGAGGCCACATGGTATCGCGAACTTCAAAGCACACACACTCACACACACACACACAGTGTGTGTGTGTGTGTGTGTGTGTTATGTGTTTTCATGATTATGTGTGTTTTGGGTGCGCGTGTGTGAGCGCAAGCGCCGGAGTGAGCGAGCGAGCACAAAATTTCCCAGCGTGTGCAACTTGTGACCAGCGAACCGGCTCCTTGCCGCAGTATGACCCCCCCTTCCTACCTCTCCCCCCTCCCCCTCCAAACCACTCACTCCCACTCCCAACCGCTCACCCCCCCACCCCCATCCCCTTGCACCCGTGCCGTGTCCCTCCGGCGTGTCTGTCAGTCCCGCACGCAGCTCTCCAGCAGAAAGCAGCGTCAACTCAGCCTCCTCTCGCTGCCTGTTTCCAAATCCAATCACGCCACCTAGCCAGCCCACCAACCAACATGGCCGCGACGACAACTTCTTGTTCCGCTTCCCCTGCGTCCAGTGACCACCACGTTGTCAGAGTCTTGTTTGACAATGACGAGAAGAACGCTGCAGACGCTTCGACGATGCCGGATTCGATGATGATGATGCTGAAGAAGAGCAGCGGTGAGGATGAAGAGGCGGGGGGAGGAGGGTTCGGAGGAGGGGTGCCCAAGGCCCAGAACGGGGTGCCCGTGCCCGAGGAGGAGCGCCAGTCGTGGAGCAACAAGAGGGAGTACATCCTGACCCTCATGGGCTACATCGTGGGCATCGGCAACATCTGGAGGTTCCCTTACATGTGCAACAGGAACGGAGGGGGTGAGTGAGTAACGTAAGCGGGCTGCCTCGTGGCGGCTTCCATCATGCCGTTTTTCTTTGGGTTTGTTGCGCTGCAGTATTTGCGCTTCCCTCTGTACTCTTTCCTTTCAGTTTCGTCCCGAAGACAGAAAAAGCTGTAAATTGGTTAGTAACATTGTGGCTATATATTCACATTTCTTCCCCTAAATTGGTTAGTAACATTGTGGCTATATATTCACATTTCTTCCCCTAAATTGGTTAGTAACATTGTGGCTATATATTCACATTTCTTCCCCTAAATTGGTCAGTAACATTGTGGCTATATATTCACATTTCTTCCCCTAAATTGGCTAGTAACATTGTGGCTATATATTCACATTTCTTCCCCTAAATTGGGTAGTAACATTGTGGCTATATATTCACATTTCTTCCCCTAACTTGGCTAGTAACATTGTGACTATATATTCACATTTCTTCCCCTAAATTGGTTAGTAACATTGTGGCTATTTATTCACATTTCTTCCCCTAAATTGGTCAGTAACATTGTGGCTATATATTCACATTTCTTCCCCTAAACTGGCTAGTAACATTGTGGCTATATATTCACATTTCTTCCCCTAAATTGGCAAGTAACATTGTGGCTATATATTCACATTTCTTCCCCTAACTTGGCTAGTAACATTATGGCTATATATTCACATTTCGTCCCGTAAATTGGTCAGTAACATTGTGGCTATATATTCACATTTCTTCCCCTAAATTGGCTAGTAACATTGTGGCTATATATTCACATTTCTTCCCCTAAATTGGTCAGTAACATTGTGGCTATATATTCACATTTCTTCCCCTAAATTGGTCAGTAACATTGTGGCTATATATTCACATTTCTTCCCCTAAATTGGTCAGTAACATTGTGGCTATATATTCACATTTCTTCCCCTAAATTGGTCAGTAACATTGTGGCTATGTATTCACATTTCTTCCCCTCCACTCCGCTGTGTGACTGGCGAAGTGAACAGGTCGTTTCTTCTTTGATTTTGAACAGTTGTATTTGCGTTGGAAATTGCCCACATCTCCACCCTTGTACTCTTTCCATTGTTTAGTTCCGGAGAAGGAAAAAAGTTGAAAGGCCATTAATACCATTGGTGTTATATCGTCATTTCTTCCCCTCCAGCGTTGTGACCCATTTTCAGTGGAAACCCACTCTCATTTCGTGCGTTCTGTTACTCCCTTGTGATCCGGATTCAGTCACAAAAATAACGTGCCACCGTCTGTTTCTTGCCCCGTTTTTCGCCGTCCCACAAACCTTGGAAATGCAACAAATAGGTGCAATGATAATTTTAGGATGCTGAAATTGGACCAAGTTGCAAACTGGTTGATAGCATTGTGGTTACATCCACATTACTAACTGGTTGATAGCATTGTGGTTACATCCACATTACTAACTGGTTGATAGCATTGTGGTTACATCCACATTGCTAACTGGTTGATAGCATTGTGGTTACATCCACATTACAAACTGGTTGATAGCATTGTGGTTACATCCACATTTTGGTTACATCCACATTGCTAACTGGTTGATAGCATTGTGGTTACATCCACATTACAAACTGGTTGATAGCATTGTGGTTACATCCACATTGCTTCGTCCCCTTCACTCCTGTGACCGGCGGAGTGAACGCCCGCGCCTTGTTCCGTCTTGAGGGCTAAATTGTGGACATTGTAATATATATATATATATATATATATATATATATATATATATATATATATATGTGTGTGTGTGTGTGTGTGTGTGTGTGTGTGTGTGTGTGTGTGTGTGTGTGTGTGTGTGTGCATTCCACATTTCTTCCCCTCTCGATGCCATAAAGGCCAGTCAGAGAAGGGGAGTGCGGGGAGGGGGGGGGGGTGGTGGTAGAGAGAAATTAAGAGTATTAAAAACATTTTGTATTACGATGTTATTAGCCAATTTACAACTTTTTTTCTCCTGTCGTCGAAATCAGAGTACAAGGGGAAGACATGTGAATATTGCTGTGGTTTTGTGTAGAAAACCATGTTAAATCATGTCGTTTTGTACAAGAAGTCTTAAACTGGGTCTTGCCGTTTTGTACGAGAAAGTGGAAAATATAGTCAGTCGTTTTGTATTTTGAACTATCTTAGTGGAGTCCTGTCGATTTGTTTAGAAAGTCTGTATTAGTAAGTCCTGCCGTGTTTTGTTGTTGGTTTTGTTTTCGTTTCTTTCTTTCTTTCTTTCTTTTTTTACTTGAAAAAATGTGTGCATGTGTACTCTTGGGAGATGGGGAAGGTACACGGGAAGAGGTGTTGGGATGACAGAAGTAACAGTGGTGGGAAAAGAACAATTAAGGACCGGACTAGGGATGACAGAAGTAACAGTGGTGGGAAAGAAAGAACAATTAAGGACCGGACTAGGGATGACAGAAGTAACAGTGGTGGGAAAGAAAGAACAATTAAGGACCGGACTAGGGATGACAGAAGTAACAGTGGTGGGAAAGAAAGAACAATTAAGGACCGGACTAGGGATGACAGAAGTAACAGTGGTGGGAAAGAAAGAACAATTAAGGACCGGACTAGGGATGACAGAAGTAACAGTGGTGGGAAAGGAAGAACAATTAAGGACCGGACTAGGGATGACAGAAGTAACAGGGGTGGGAAAGAAAGAACAATTAAGGACTGGACTAGGGATGACAGAAGTAACAGTGGTGGGAAAAGAACAATTAAGGACTGGACTAGGGATGACAGAAGTAACAGTGGTGGGAAAGAAAGAACAATTAAGGACTGGACTAGGGATGACAGAAGTAACAGTGTGTGTGTGTGTGACTGTGTGTGTGTGTGTGTGTGTGACTGTGTGTGTGTGTGTTTGTGTGTGTGCATGCATGTTTGTGACTGTGTGTGTGTGTGTGTGTGTGACTGTGTGTGTGCGTGTGACTGTGTGTTACTGTGTGTGTGTGTGTGTGCATGTTTGTGACTCTGTGTGTTTGCTTGTTTGTTTGTTTGTTGTTGTTGTTTGTGTGTGTGTGTGTGTGTGCGTGTTTGTGACGCTGTGTTTGTGTGTGTGTGTGTGTGTGTGTGTGTGTGTGTGTGCGCGCGCGCCCGCGCGCCTGGGAGGGAGGAACCAGGTAGATTTTTTTTTTTTTTTTTTTTTTGCTGAGAATTGTAAGGGAAATGAAAGAAATGGAAGAGGGTGTAATATCACAAAAATGAGTGAGTGAGTGCGTGTGGAGAGACACAGACAGACAGACAGACAGAGACCGAGAGAGTGAGAGAGAATGTTTACACTGAGGTGTTGTTAACGTTCAAGTGTGCTATACTGGATTCAAACGTGTTTGGAATCGGAATGGGTGCGGGGGAAGGGGGGAGGGGTGAGAGGAGGAGTAGGGCGTTGTTGGGGGGGGGGGGGGAGATTGAGGGACTGTTGGAAATGCCATATTTTGATGAGTATGTGGCGTCTATGCTTGCTTTTCATTTTTCTTTTTTTCTTTTTTTTGTGCGACATTTTGATGAGTGTGTGACGTCTATGCATTTGCACAGCTGGGAGCGCGTGTGCCGTTACAGTGTTGTGTTAGCACGTGCATGTAAGTGTACTGACCAACATTCGTGTCTAAAATCAACCAGAATAGGAGGGAAAAAAACCCAAACCAACCTGGGAAACTGTGTGGGTATCGTTATCTTGTGCGTGCGTGTCTGTGTGTGTGTGTGGGGGGGGGGGGTGTGGGGTGTGGGAAGACGAGGGTGGTTGTGTGTGTGTGTGTGTGCGCGATGGTTGTGGTTGGAGGGGGGGGGTAGGTAATGATAGGTAGGTTTTTTTATTTTTATTTTTGAATATGCTAGTTTTCACTTTTTTTTTCACTTGAGTATGATGTCTGGTTCACCCAATCTACATCAAATCATTGTCTTTATCGGTTAAGTTATTGTTTAAAGGGTGCTTGTGTTGTACAGAATATGTATGTCTGAATCTTATGATAATGATTTTGGAAACAATGTGTATATTATTAGAATTTGTATAGCACCCAATCTAGGGGCTTCACATAACAAAACAAAAATTCTTCTGCCCTTCCTTCTCTGTCTCATATCTCCATCCCCGAAAAAAAATACTTCGCACCATTATCTGTGTCTCTATGTGTATTTGTATGCGCGCGTGTGTGTGTGCGTGTATGTCTCTCTCTCTCTCTCTCTCTCTCTCTCTCTCTCTCTCTCTCTCTCTGTTTTGCGTCTGTAATTAACATTGGTATCGATAAACACAGATATGTTCAAAGAAAATAAAAAAGGAAGTCCACTATACCCCCGCCCTATATGTGAAAGAATTACGAGGTTAGGAGAGTAAATGATTAACAAATGTAAAGAATAAATGTATGGTAAGTATCTCCATACACAAGGTACACAACTTCAAGACCATGCTGCTTATGCTACAGATTCATCTAGAACACAGGTAAATAAAATGTACACGGGAACAAACCCAGATACTACCTCAAAACCGGAAGCTCCGGGCTTGTCCTTATACCGATCATTTGACATGTGCAAACAGCAGCAATGACAGAATAAATATCCAAACACAGGTTAGCCTACTCAAGACTGGCTTTGCCTTTTAATACTGAACATGCTGAACAGGATATACGGCCAACACAGAACACACACATGGTTGCCTCGATGATTATTTGACTCGACGTGGAAGAACATTGAGGCTGGGAGAGTTTGTTATGTTCTTTCCCCCCTGGGTGGGTGGGGGGGGGGGGGGGTTGGCAGAATGGTTAAGACGTTCATCTGCCAGTACAGAGTCCGTGAGGGTGTGGGTTCGAATCCCACTCTCGCCCTTTCTCCAAAGTTTGACGGGAAAATCGAATTGAGTGTCTCGTCGTTCGGAAGAGATGATAAACAGAGGTCCCGTGTGCAGCACGCACTTGGCGCACTGAAAAAGAACCCACAACAACGAGAGTGTTGTCCTCTGGAAAACGACATGTAGAAGAAATCCACTCAGACAAGTACACAAACATATGCATGCACTCAAGGCCTGACTAAGCGCGTTGGGTTATGCTGCTGGTCAGGCTTCTGCCTAGCAGATGTGGTGTAATGTATGATATGGACTTGTCCGAACGCAATGACCCCTCCTTGACAACTGAAACTAAAACTCTGTTGCCCCCCTGTGTGTGTGTCCATACAACAGGAGCCTACCTCTTCCCCTTCATCCTGTGCCTGGCCTTCATGGGCTTCCCCCTCTTCTTCCTGGAGTCGGCTCTGGGCCAGTTCACAGGCAGGAGTCCTCTGCACGTGTGGAGCGTGTGTCCGCTGGTCAAAGGTGGGTCTCTCTGTAGTGAGTGCTGTGATGGGAGGGGTGCGGAGTGGGGGATGTTTGAAGTTGACAGAAGTGTTTGTCACGTCTGATGACGTTGTGGTGGTAATGATTTTTTTTTTCTTTTCTTTTTTTTTAGTTTGAAAAAAATAATAGCACCAGTGGCCTAACGGTTTATTTTGGTTAGAAAAATAGTTTGTGATTATGGAGATGAAAGTCCAAGGTCACATCAGTGTATTTGTCTCGCTTTGCTTGAAGTTATAGTGTAGTTTCGTTTTGTTTTTTTTTGTTTTGTTTTGTTTTTTTGTTCTTTTGGGGTTTTTTTTGTTCTTGTTGTTGTTGTTCCTGTTGCTCGTTTGTTGTTTGTTATGGTTTGGGGGATTTTTTGTGCATTATTTCCTTTGTTTTGTTTGTTATGGTTTGGGGGATTTTTGGTGCATTATTTCCTTTGTTGGATTTAGTTGGTATTTAACATCTCGTCTGTCTTGTTCCACTGTGTTGTACTCCATGTTACCCCCACCCCCAGCCCCATTCCATAGCAGTCTGCTCCCATTTCCGCTACACTCCTATCACCCCTCACAGCTTCATTCTACCTACCACGTATCGTACCTACGTTGCCGTACTGCTGTGCTGTCTGTCTTACCTCCACTCTTACGCAGTTCGGAGGTTCGCTCTAAACATAGTCCATCCAAGGTCAGCTTGTACTCCATAACATACACACCAGTCCAGCTCTAACTTCTCTGCCCTCAAGGAAAACACAACCCTTCTTGCCCCCCTCACCCCTCTCACCGCACCCCCACCCCCTTTCCCATGCACCCCCTTCGTTAAACTTGCTGTGATACATATGGTTTATTACCACTGACTACGGACCCCAGTCGGCGTGTGAGGACGTCCACCAGTTTTCGCGCTGTATGGACCACCCTCTGACTGAGAAGCCTAAAGCTCCTTCTCCTACTTCTCCTTCGTCCACCCCCCCACCCCCCACCCCCTTTCCCCTCTCAAAGAGGCTTTTAGGGGATTAATTGTTCGACCGTGAATGTAGGCAGCTTTAGGGCTTTGTTTGTATGCGTGTTTGTGTGTTGTTTTGCCTTGACCTGGTCTGGTAACACGTACGTGCACGCACGCGCGCACGCGCACACACACACACACACACACACACACACACACACACACACACACACACACACACAGAGTCATTCCTGAAAAGCTAAGCTGTAAATAAATAGCTACTGCAGTGGAGAAATGACTGATCTCATTTTGATGTTAGCCCAACTGCAAGCTTCAAGGAGAAGGAACAAACAGGATAAAAAGGAAAAGGTGGCCGGGGGAAGTCAGCAGAAGATAATGAACAACAACAAAGAGAATAAAATAACCCAAACCTACAACTCACAAAGGAATAAATTAATGTCCTGTACTTCATTAAGTGTAAATAAAGCTTACATAACAAGGTACAAACATAAATCGAACAATCATACACAAACACAGATACATTAGAAATTAGGATACATACAAGTGCATATCAATATAAAAACTTGTGCATACTCACACATGCACTGTACACACACACACACACACACACACACACACACACACACACACACACACACACACACACACACGTTTGAACAGAAGCCGCATAATTACATGTCGATGGGGCTGATGACTAGATCTTCAGGTAGATGGTTGTTGGTTGCACAGTGATCTTCAGGTAGATGGTTGTTGAACGCACAGTTCTATTGATCATACTGGATTTGTCCTGGGGAACTTGGTTCCACAACGGAAGGAAGTGGAAAGTTCCTTCCTGTAGCACTTTGTTTCACACCTAAAAGGGGGTGCAAACTTCTTTCCTGTAGCACTTTGTTTCACACCTAAAAGGGGGTGCAAACTTCCTTCCTGTAGCACTTTGTTTCACACCTAAAAGGGGGGTGCAAACTTCTTTCCTGTAGCACTTTGTTTCACACCTAAAAGGGGGTGCAAACTTCCTTCCTGTAGCACTTTGTTTCACACCTAAAAGGGGGTGCAAACTTCCTTCCTGTAGCACTTTGTTTCACACCTAAAAGGGGGTGCAAACTTCCTTCCTGTAGCACTTTGTTTCACACCTAAAAGGGGGGTGCAAACTTCCTTCCTGTAGCACTTTGTTTCACACCTAAAAGGGGGGTGCAAACTTCTTCCTGTAGCACTTTGTTTCACACCTAAAAGGGGGTGCAAACTTCCTTCCTGTAGCACTTTGTTTCACACCTAAAAGGGGGTGCAAACTTCCTTCCTGTAGCACTTTGTTTCACACCTAAAAGGGGGTGCAAACTTCCTTCCTGTAGCACTTTGTTTCACACCTAAAAGGGGGTGCAAACTTCCTTCCTGTAGCACTTTGTTTCACACCTAAAAGGGGGTGCAAACTTCCTTCCTGTAGCACTTTGTTTCACACCTAAAAGGGGGGTGCAAACTTCTTTCCTGTAGCACTTTGTTTCACACCTAAAAGGGGGTGCAAACTTCCTTCCTGTAGCACTTTGTTTCACACCTAAAAGGGGGGTGCAAACTTCCTTCCTGTAGCACTTTGTTTCACACCTAAAAGGGGGGGTGCAAACTTCCTTCCTGTAGCACTTTTTTTCACACCTAAAAGGGGGGTGCAAACTTCCTTCCTGTAGCACTTTGTTTCACACCTAAAAGGGGGTGCAAACTTACTTCCTGTAGCACTTTGTTTCACACCTAAAAGGGGGTGCAAACTTCCTTCCTGTAGCACTTTGTTTCACACCTAAAAGGGGGTGCAAACTTCCTTCCTGTAGCACTTTGTTTCACACCTAAAAGGGGGTGCAAACTTCCTTCCTGTAGCACTTTGTTTCACACCTAAAAGGGGGTGCAAACTTCCTTCCTGTAGCACTTTGTTTCACACCTAAAAGGGGGGGGTGCAAACTTCCTTCCTGTAGCACTTTGTTTCACACCTAAAAGGGGGGTGCAAACTTCCTTCCTGTAGCACTTTGTTTCACACCTAAAAGGGGGGTGCAAACTTCCTTCCTGTAGCACTTTGTTTCACACCTAAAAGGGGGGTGCAAACTTCCTTCCTGTAGCACTTTGTTTCACACCTAAAAGGGGGTGCAAACTTCCTTCCTGTAGCACTTTGTTTCACACCTAAAAGGGGGTGCAAACTTCCTTCCTGTAGCACTTTGTTTCACACCTAAAAGGGGGTGCAAACTTCCTTCCTGTAGCACTTTGTTTCACACCTAAAAGGGGGTGCAAACTTCCTTCCTGTAGCACTTTGTTTCACACCTAAAAGGGGGGTGCAAACTTCCTTCCTGTAGCACTTTGTTTCACACCTAAAAGGGGGTGCAAACTTCCTTCCTGTAGCACTTTGTTTCACACCTAAAAGGGGGTGCAAACTTCCTTCCTGTAGCACTTTGTTTCACACCTAAAAGGGGGTGCAAACTTCCTTCCTGTAGCACTTTGTTTCACACCTAAAAGGGGGGTGCAAACTTCCTTCCTGTAGCACTTTGTTTCACACCTAAAAGGGGGGGGGGGGTGCAAACTTCCTTCCTGTAGCACTTTGTTTCACACCTAAAAGGGGGGTGCAAACTTCCTCTCCTGTAGCACTTTGTTTCACCTAAAAGGGGGGGGGGTGCAAACTTCCTTCCTGTAGCACTTTGTTTCACACCTAAAAGGGGGGGGTGCAAACTTCCTTCCTGTAGCACTTTGTTTCACACCTAAAAGGGGGTGCAAACTTCCTTCCTGTAGCACTTTGTTTCACACCTAAAAGGGGGGGGTGCAAACTTCCTTCCTGTAGCACTTTGTTTCACACCTAAAAGGGGGGTGCAAACTTCCTTCCTGTAGCACTTTGTTTCACACCTAAAAGGGGGTGGAAACTTCCTTCCTGTAGCACTTTGTTTCACACCTAAAAGGGGGTGCAAACTTCCTTCCTGTAACACTTTGTTGCACACCGGAAGGGATTGAAAAGTTCTGATCTGGGGCACTTTGTTGCACACGGGAAAGAGGAAAGAAAGTTCTCTTCTAGGGCACGTTGTTGCACACCGGAAGGGGGTGGAAAATTCCGTTCTGGGGCATTATGTTGCACACTAGGAGATAGAAAGTTCTGTCCTGGGGCTTTTTGTTGCACACCTGAAGGAGAAAGAAAGTTCTTTTCTAGGGCACTTTGTTGAACACCGGAAGAGTGTGGAAAATTCCGTCCTGGGGTACTTTGTTTCACACCAGAAATGTGTGGAAAGTTCTTTTCTAGGGCACTTTGTTGTACACCGGAGAGAGGATGGAAAGTTCCGTCCTGGGGCACTTTGTTGCACACCTGAACGAGATAGTTCATTTCTGGGGCACTTTATTGCACACCTGAACGAGATAGTTCATTTCTGGGGCCCTTTGTTGCACACCTGAACGAGATAGTTCATTTCTGGGGCACTTTGTTGCACACCTGAACGATATAGTTCATTTCTGGGGCCCTTTGTTGCACACCTGAACGAGATAGTTCATTTCTGGGGCCCTTTGTTGCACACCTGAACGATATAGTTCATTTCTGGGGCCCTTTGTTGCACACCTGAACGAGATAGAAAGTTCATTTCTGGGGCCCTTTGTTGCACACCTGAACGAGATAGAAAGTTCATTTCTGTGGCCCTTTGTTGCACACCTGAACGAGATAGAAAGTTCATTTCTGGGGCCCTTTGTTGCACACCTGAACGATATAGTTCATTTCTGGGGCCCTTTGTTGCACACCTGAACGAGATAGTTCATTTCTGGGGCACTTTGTTGCACACCTGAACGATATAGTTCATTTCTGGGGCCCTTTGTTGCACACCTGAACGAGATAGTTCATTTCTGGGGCCCTTTGTTGCACACCTGAACGATATAGTTCATTTCTGGGGCCCTTTGTTGCACACCTGAACGAGATAGAAAGTTCATTTCTGGGGCCCTTTGTTGCACACCTGAACGAGATAGAAAGTTCATTTCTGTGGCCCTTTGTTGCACACCTGAACGAGATAGAAAGTTCATTTCTGGGGCCCTTTGTTGCACACCTGAACGATATAGTTCATTTCTGGGGCCCTTTGTTGCACACCTGAACGAGATAGTTCATTTCTGGGGCACTTTGTTGCACACCTGAACGATATAGTTCATTTCTGTGGCCCTTTGTTGCACACCTGAACGAGATAGAAAGTTCATTTCTGGGGCCCTTTGTTGCACACCTGAACGAGATAGTTCATTTCTGGGGCCCTTTGTTGCACACCTGAACGAGATAGAAAGTTCATTTCTGGGGCCCTTTGTTGCACACCTGAACGAGATAGAAAGTTCATTTCTGTGGCCCTTTGTTGCACACCTGAACGATATAGTTCATTTCTGGGGCACTTTGTTGCACACCTGAACGATATAGTTCATTTCTGGGGCCCTTTGTTGCACACCTGAACGATATAGTTCATTTCTGGGGCACTTTGTTGCACACCTGAACGAGATAGAAAGTTCATTTCTGGGGCCCTTTGTTGCACACCTGAACGAGATAGTTCATTTCTGGGGCCCTTTGTTGCACACCTGAACGAGATAGTTCATTTCTGGGGCTTTGTTGCACACCTGAACGAGATAGTTCATTTCTGGGGCACTTTGTTGCACACCTGAACGAGATAGAAAGTTCATTTTGGGGCCACTTTGTTGTACACCTGAACGAGATAGAAAGTTCATTTTGGGGGCACTTTGTTGTACACCAGAGGGAGGATGGAAAGTTCCGTCCTGGGGCACTTTGTTGCACACCTGAACGAGATAGAAAGTTCATTTCTGGGGCCCTTTGTTGCACACCTGAACGAGATAGTTCATTTCTGGGGCCCTTTGTTGCACACCTGAACGAGATAGTTCATTTCTGGGGCCCTTTGTTGCACACCTGAACGAGATAGTTCATTTCTGGGGCCCTTTGTTGCACACCTGAACGAGATAGAAAGTTCATTTCTGGGGCACTTTGTTGCACACCGGAAAGTGGTGGAAATGACTGTCCTCGGGTACTCAAGGGGTTAAAACTGAAGCACACCACGGTTTTTTTTTTGTTGTTGTTGTTTTTACCAAGGCTCGACAGTCAGGAGGGGTGAATGCTTGCTTTCTTTCTTTCAGGCATGGGGATCTCTATGTGCATCCTGTCCATCATCAACTTCTGGTACTTCAACACCATCATGTCGTGGGCCCTCTACTACATGGTCTCCTCCTTCCAGAGCGTGGTTCCCTGGTCACTGTGCGGCCAGTGGTGGAACACCCCGCGCTGCAGCGATCTGACGGCACGCACGGCCAACGCCACGGGCGCCTCAAACGTCACTTCCGGTTGGAACGTCACCACTTCCGGTTGGAACGTCACGGCTGATGGGAACGCCACGCTCGAGTGGGGGAACTATCCGGCGTCTGTTGACAGCGGTATGGTGTTTGTGTGTGTGTTTGTGTTTGTTTCGTGTGTGTGTGTGTGTGGAGATATGGGGGAATGCAGAGGAGTAGGTTGAGGTTCTCGAGTGTGTGTGTGTGTGTGTGTGGGTGTGGGTGTGGAGATATGGGGGAATGCAGAGGAGTAGGTTGGGGTTCTCAGTGTGGGTGTGTGTGTGCGCGCGCGCGTGTGTGTGTGTGCGCGTGTGTATGTGCGTGTGTGCATGTACGTATACATGTGTGTGGGTGCACGCGTGGGGGACAGAGAGAGATAGAGAGGGAGAGGGAGAAAGAGATCACTGTTGTCTCTATCCTTTATTCAGGTAACTGATTTTTTTTTCTTCAGAGCTGTGAGGGGATGAATTAGAGTTGTCTTATCGTCAGGCAATTTCTTTTTTATGATGGAGGGGGAAAGACAACATGTATATGTTGTTGTTGTTTGTTGTTGTTTTTTGGGTGGTGGTGGGGGTGTTGGTGTGGGGGTGAGCAATAAGAAAGTTGTTTTTTTATCTTCATAACTTGTTTTGTCAGTTTTATTCAGGAGGGAGGAAAGGGGGCTGGGCTTTGGGGAGGTATGCATTACCGCTTTAAAGAGATTTTGACAGGACGGAGTTGAGCGTTCCCTAAAGCCAGCCAAGTGTGTTTCTTGGAAGGGGGAATGTGGGGGGGGGGGGAGGGGGGAAGAGGTTGGATCGAGAGGAGGAGCAAAGGGCGGGGGAGGACAGTTGGGGGTTGACGTGTGGCCGTGAAAGGAGTGGAGGTGTGGGAGTGGGGTTGGATGGGTGGGAAACGTTTCTCCTTTAGTCAAAATCATCCTCTTTAGCGGCAGGCGTTCGCTACACTGCCTCAAAAGTTTTTGCTTGCTTAGTGAATTATCGTGCCCATCAGAATCTGAAACAGAATCTGAAACCATCCACAAGGCAATTCTATTGAAGCATCTCCGTTGACGTCAACGTTTCTGCTATAGCCATAGTTTTTCTTCACCTGAAGTGGTTGAAGTTCAAGATAATCAGTTAGCAAAGCTAATCCGGCCTCGGGTTTTTTGTTTGGTCTTTTTTCCCCGTTAAATTCTTTCGTCAACCCTTCGCTTTCCTGTTTTCCATTCTGCCAAACAAGTTACGTTAACAGGAGACGACAGAAAAATCGACACTTGGTATTGTAATGCCAGTAACGTTTCCAGGATTTTTTTTTTTTTTTTGTGGTTCCGGTAATTTTGTAGCATCCCTTGATTTCTCCTTTTTTTTTCTTTTTAAAGAGGCGATGTTTGTCAGAAATTGTCACTGCTGTGTACATTAGGTGTTCGGGAACATCACGAACATCACTTTTTTACAATAAAAGTTTGGAGTTGTAGCTCAAATTCAGGGGGTTTGGGACCATTCAGTACTTCTTAGCGAACTACCACCAACTCGGTATCAGACCACTGGGCGCCAGTTGGAGGCTGAGGGTGGGCTGGTGGGGTGCGGAGGGCGGAGCTGTCGTATGGAATAGATTCCCAGTCTAGTGTCGAAGAGAGCGTCCATCATCCCTTGCCCTGCCCCCCTCACCCCCCACTTCCCCCTCAACCCCTTGTCCAACCCAGCTCTCTCTTTCTCTTGACACTTGTTTTCTCGCACATCCTATCCCGCTCTCGCGGGTTCGCTCGCTCCAGTGTACACACACACACACACACACACACACACACACAGATGAATCCACGATCATTTTGTGGTTCACTGTCTTCATTGCGGCTGTACATCTCTCTGCTTGCTATTATGAAACAAACTTTTCTCTTCCCAGTAAGGGCCATTGGGTACCATTAGGGCTGACATGAATTTTCAATGAAAGAAGTACTCCGATCGTTAAGACATCTGTTTCTGCCAGGAATTGGTGTCGGACGGATGATTGTGTGTGTGTGTGTGTGTGTGTGTGTGTGTGTGTGTGTGTGTGTGCGTGTGCATGTGCTCGTGGATGTGGGGGTATGTACGTGAGTGCATGCATGCGCGCGCGCGCGCGTGTGTGTATGTGTGTGTGTGTGTGTGTGTGCGCGCGCGCGCGTGTGTGTGTGTGTGTGTGTCTGTGCGTGCGCAAGTCACAGATAGAGATTGAGAGGTGAATGTGTGTGTGTGTCAGAGGCAGATCGAGGGGGGGATGCATGCAGTGAGGGGGCGAGGGGAGGATGCATGCAGTGAGGGGGCGAGGGGAGGATGAGAAAGTTGGTAGAAAAGAGCATCTTTGTATGTCTGTATGTGGTTCTGCTTAATGTGAATTTTTGTTGTTGTTGTTGTTATTTCTGTTATTTAATTATTCCATAAAGATCAATGATATTACATTCAGTTCCTGTCGTTTTTCTAAACTTCGTAGCGTGCATATATATTGCGTACATATGAATTCCGCTATTTGTAAAGTATTGCTTCATTTATGTTCACATGTACTTCTTTTTATCGTTGGCACAGTACGTTCATTCTGGATATTTTTTTTTTAGAATCTGTAGTGATACCCACTCTTTTTTTGATATTATTATTATTATTGTCGTTGTTATTATTGATATTATTTTTACTATCATCGTTGATATATTTATTTGTTACTTGTGTTGTCGTTGTATGCCCTGCAATAAAAAAATGTTTCGCTAAGGATTTCAGTAGCTTTTCTTTAAAAAAAAATCTTTTCGATAGTTTGATTGCTTGTTCAGAACACTAGTCATTGGAACAAGTCACACTTTACGAATACTGTTGGGTTTTTTTTTGGTTTTTTTGCTTGGCTGTCTGTTTTTCGAGGGAAAAAAACCCACATCATTGGAACAAGTCATTGTACGAGTATGATTAGCAGATTTATACGGTTGAAATGCAGCTTGAAGGTATCTTATGTGGATGGGTGGGTGGGTGGGTGGGTGGGTGGGGGATGGGTGTCGCTGTGGTAGGTTTTTGCCTGTTTGTGATTTAGCAGCTTGCTGGCATTTTTGTTTTTCTTGCAGGTGAAGCGGGGCCACTGTACAGCTGCTTGTTGATCGTATTGGTTTGGGGCGGGGTGGTGGGGTTTTTTTTTAATATATATTTTATTTTCTATGGTAGACAGAAGTTGTTGGATAAAGTGTAGCCTGGTGATAAGACCTTTTGTTTATGTCTGTCCTTTTCTATCGCTATAATATTTTATGTCTCTGTTCCCCTCTCTCTCTGTCTGCCTGCCTGTCTTTCTGTCTCTCTCACTCTCTCTCATTCTCTCTCTCTCTCTCACACACACACACCACCCCCTACCACCCTCACCATCCCTATCACTTCTTTTCCTTCTGTCTAGAGTGTGACTGATGTGTGTGCGTGTGTATGTGTATTCCTGTGTGTGTATGTGTATGTATGGACGCTCGCGCGCACGCGCGTGCATGTGAAGGTGGATAAATGGGTGTTTCAGTGTTCTGCAGAAGTGTATGGTTTGTTTCCTCGCATGTAAGTGCCCCGCATCTCTCTCTCTCTCTCTCTCTCTCTCTCTCTCTCTCTCTGTGTCTCTCTCTCTGTCCCTGTCTTTGTCTCTGCCTCTCTCTCTCTGTCCCTGTCTTTGTCTCTGTCTCTATCTCTCTCTGTTTTTCTTTCACTACCCACCACTCTCACCACCCCACCTTCTCTCTTTTCATATCTCCCTCTCCTATTCCTCTTCTTCTCCTCTCTACCTTCTATCTATCACCCTTATAGGTATGGGATGACACGTGTATAGAGTGTTAGTGTCTGTATTGACTGACCTATCAAGCTGCTTTAGGACTTAGTGTGTGTGTGACCACCATGCTGTTAACCATGTTTCCTTTTGCAGGCGAAGCTGAAATGTCTTGTTCTGTTGACTTGTAGGGAATAGTACGGATCCTAAGAAAATCAAAGTGGTGACCGCAGCCGAGGAGTTCTGGCAGTGAGTTGGTTTCAGGCTGTATTTAGGAATCTTAGCTTTTCTTGTTTTTTTGTTTGTTTGTTTGTAAGGTATTAACTGTTTTTTTAGTTAACATTTCAGATTTAGTTGTGTCTTGTTAACAATATTTTTTTAGGGTGGGGGTGTTTTGCATGACGAAGTTATGGTATTTGTATAAAAATTATAGTTTGTCGGCGTAGGCTACGATGGTTTGTGATATGACTAAAGACAACGAGATATCTGGTGGTGGTAATTTGTTTATTCATTTTATTTATTTATTTACTTGTTCGTTTTTATTATTCATGGAAGAATAAGTGTTTTAAGGGAGTTTTCAACATGTGTCAGTATTTACGTGAACCGGGTTACTTTCCCTTTCCCTCATTCCACTCACCCCCTCCTCACCACCCCCACCCCATTAGCACCTATCTCCTTCCCAAAACACCTGTACCTCTCCATACTCCAACTTGTTCTTTGTTATTTGGGTTTTTTACCATTACTATTAAAAAAAAAAAAGCTTCTTATTTGAAAGCTCCCCCACCATAACACCTTTCCTGGCCAGGTTCACAAGTCTCTCTTTCACAACCACAAGCTGACAGTCAGGTTTGGTGATTGAAAAAAATTCAAAGCATAGACTGCAGAGCATATAAACTGGCACTTGGCTTACAGCCCATGCTTCCAGTAAGAAAACGTACAGTGCAGCGGGAGTACTACCATTAGAGGATCAAAGGGAACTTGTGTGTAGTAAATTTGTCTTGAGAAGTTTAACGGACGAAAATGATTTGGAATCGGAAATAAATCTCAAATCCGACCGCGATTTTCCAAAGAGAGCTAGATCTATATCCTCTCATACCACACTGGGAACATACACGTCAAATATTTTAACAAATTCCGGCGTGAATAAAACCCCACATTTTGCTAAAAGGTCTGTAGTATCACCTACACCTGTATGGGAACTTCAAAGAGCGCAATTTGATATCGATCACACTGATCTGACCAAAGATGACAACATAAATTTACTTACATCACATGTACGAAACCATTTGGAAGAGAAATACCTTAATTATCTAAAGATTTTTACAGACGGCTCTGTTGTAAATGATAGAGCTGGTGCTGCTTTCGTTATTCCTGACCTTAACTTTCAAAACTCTTTTCAACTGGGAGAGAATAAGTCCATCTTCACAGCTGAACTCATAGCAATTCTAATGGCGTTAAATTTCATGATATCCTTTCCAAAAACTGTATTTCAAATTCTATTTTGTGTTGATTCTAAATCAGTTCTTCACGCTATTGAACTTATAAAAGAAACTGTTAGGTATGAACTAATTATTGAAATTAACCATTTGATTCACGAACTCTTACTAAGAGGCTCCCACATAACCTTTTGCTGGATTCCTTCTCATTGCGGTTTCTACTATAATGAAAAAGTTGACATTTTGGCTAAAAAAGGAGCTAGAAGCTCCACGGAGTTAGATTTAAATATTTCGCTTTCACTACAGGAATGTTACACCATGGTAGAAAAAGTCCAATGGTCAAAATTTCAGTTTGAAGAAAAACACACCGGTAACTCGGAGTTACATAAGAACATAAAGAAAATGTATGGTTTCATGGGAAAACATTACCATAATGATTTTCATAAGAGGCAAATCATTTCTCTAATCTGCAGATGGAAAATGAATTGTTTTAGGACAAAATATGTCAGTAATGTTTCTTGCATCTGTGGTGCTCACATAACAACCGATCATATACCAACTTGCGATATGTTAAAGTCTCAAATCCCTGAACTGAAATCATCTTCAGTGTTGACGATCTTCAGCAGTCCATTGCTAATGTATGACTTTTTCAACTCCTTGTTAAATAGTCCTGTTGGTTCGTTGTTATAGTTGTTAGTTTTTCATTAGAAATACGTTATATTGTTATGTGTGTTTGTTTTGTTTTTGTTTTTTAAACAAAACTTAAATCAGTAATTTTCACACACACACACACACACACACACACACACACACACACACACACACACACACACACACACACACACACACACATACACACACACACTTTCACTTACTCGTATGCGTACACAGTAATTCCCCCCCCTCCCCCTCCTCCCACTCGATTTTTTTCCTTCCCTCGTCTAATATCACTTATAGTGAAAAGACGTTAAACTAAAGAACGAACGAGGCTTGGTTTGGTTTGGTTTTTTATTCATGGCTTAGGTGTCATTTCTAAACCTCTTTATTTCCCTCCTACCCCGGGGTTTTTTTTTCGTTCGTTTAAAAGTATACCCATATTCTTTTTTTCTTTTTTTCTTTGGTTTACCGTGGCCCTGTCTTGGTATGCTTGTTGATTTTCAGTTTGAAAGTTCACCCTCCACAGCACATTTCTTTCACACCAGATTCAAAAGTCCACCTTTCAGATCCAGAAGCTGTGGGGTTTTGTGGTTTTTTGGTTTGTTACCATTGCTCTGTCGTTTTATTTATTTATTTTTTTTTTTTTTTTGTGGTGTTTGTTTCTAAAAGCTCGTCCAGCTTTGCACTCTTACCAACCCTGGTTCAAAAGTCCAGTCTTGTGGCAGTGCCAGAAGCTGTCAGTCAGTTGTCGGAGCCAGGCCTTTGCGAGGCCACCTTGCCGGAGCAGTCCCGGCACAATGCATAGTGTCACTCCCACCTTGCTTTGTAGAATCTGATTGAGATTACCTGTTGCACATAAGCTAAAGCCTTTGGCAATGATAAAAGGTCCTTTGGTTCTGAAGAAGTTAGGACAGAGAAGGACCTTTCGGTAACATTTCAAGGTCCTGTTTGAAATGAAAACGAAAAGCCAATAGCAAACTATCCTTTGGTAAGAATGAAACGTCTTTTTTTGCAATGGAAATATGAAAGTATGACTGAAGCACCCTTTGGTAATCAGGCAAGGTCCTTTTTTTTGTAATGAAACATAACATATGAATGAGAACCACCCTTTGGTTGTGATAAAAGTTGGGGGGTTTCGTCAAGAAAACGTGAAAATGGGACAAATAACAACCTTCTGGTTAATTGAGCGTCCGTTTTGTGATGAAATCATGAAAATAGGATTCTTGGGAGGGGGTCTTTGAAATGTCCTGTTTTGTTTGTTCGGTTTTCTGTTTCTTCGCTTCAGTTTCTTGTCACGCTTACAGCTCCTGTGTAGGGTATGATTTAACGTTCTCTTCAGTGCTGATAATTTACATTAAAAAGTGATAGAAGTAACGAGCAAGTGACACAAACACGCACACACACACACACACACACACACACACACACGCACACACACACACACACACACACACACACACACACACACACACACACACACACACACACACACATGACCTCTGATACGCCAGTGTGAGCCACCAAGGACGCACTTGTTTGTCAACTTGCTTACTACAGTGTGTGTGTGTGTGTGTGTGTGTGTCTGAGAGAAAGAGACAGAGAGTGACAGACGGACAAACAGACAGGACAAACAGACAGGGCAAGTAAGTTTTGAAAGTACAAGTAATGAAACGAGAAACAGAAGGGTTTTTTGTTTGTGGTTTTGTTGTTTTTTTTGATTGAATGAGCCCGCTGGTGCTGACAGACGGTGCGACCAAAGACTGTTATGACTCTACAGAGAATGCTGTTTTATTTTGTTTTGCTGCTGACTTGTTCTGTAGAATCATTCTGTGTATGTAGGAATGTATGTATGTCTTGTAGTGTCGTTCAGACACGCTCCTCCTCACGCACATACACAAATTCACTGTGACCCATCGCCCCATATATATATATATATATATATATATATATATATATATATATATATATATATATATATATATATATATATATATATATATATGTGTGTGTGTGTGTGTGTGTGTGTGTGTGTGTGTTCTGGGGGTACGGGGCGGTACACGTGGAGAGACACACACAAAAAGACAAACGGAGGGACAGAGAGCACACACACACACACACACACACACACACACACACACACACACACACACACACACACACACACACACAGATAGAGTGACTCATAACACCAAACACAAAAAAGCACCATAGCTACCACAGAGCCAACTCTAAGGACCCTTTTGATGTTACTGTGAACACCTGAAAAACACACACACTCTCTCACACACACAGACTCTCTCTCTCTTTCCTGCTTCTCCCTCTTACTCTCTCAATCACGCATACTACACTGGATAGAAAAAGAGCGAGGCAACACACGTCGAAAGAGACACAAACGCAAGAGAGAGAGAGATAGAGAGAATATGGCGCACAACACCAAACCAACAAAAATTCATGGGTACCAATGAGGCAACTCGTAGGCAACCCTTTTGATGCCATTGTGAACACCTGAAAAGCACGCACGTGACTTGACTCGCACCCAAGCCTGATGTTGTTAGCCCCCCACCCCCACCCCTTCCCCTCACACCTTCCCCCCAGTTCCCCCCACCTTCGGCCAGCCCCCACCCCGTTACCTCTGTTATACCTAGATACTCCTTTTGCCTATACCCCGTCCTCCTCTCCCTCCCCCTCTCTCTCTCTCTCAGCCTTTATCTATTTATGTCTCTCTCTGCTCTCCTCTCTCTCCCTCTCATTCTTTCTCTCTCTACCTTCTCTCCACCTCCTCTCTCTCTCTCACTCTCTCTCAGCCTTTATCTATTTATGTCTCTCTCTGCTCTCCTCTCTCTCCCTCTTATTCTCTCTCTCTGTCTACCTTCTCTCCACCTCCTCTCTCTCCCTATTATTCTCTCTCTCTCTGTCTGCCTTCTCTCCACCTCCTCTCTCTCCCTCTTATTCTCTCTCTCTCTGCCTTCTCTCCACCTCCTCTCTCTCCCTATTATTCTCTCTCTCTCTGTCTACCTTCTCTCCACCTCCTCTCTCTCCCTCTTATTCTCTCTCTGTCTGCCTTCTCTCCACCTCCTCTCTCTCCCTATTATTCTCTCTCTCTCTGTCTGCCTTCTCTCCACCTCCTCTCTCTCCCTCTTATTCTCTCTCTGTCTACCTTCTCTCCACCTCCTCTCTCTCCCTATTATTCTCTCTCTCTCTGTCTACCTTCTCTCCACCTCCTCTCTCTCCCTCTTATTCTCTCTCTGTCTACCTTCTCTCCACCTCCTCTCTCTCCCTATTATTCTCTCTCTCTCTGTCTACCTTCTCTCCACCTCCTCTCTCTCCCTCTTATTCTCTCTCTCTCTGTCTACCTTCTCTCCACCTCCTCTCTCTCCCTCTCATTCTCTCTCTCTCTCACCCTTTATCTATTTCTGTCTCTCTCCCCTATCCTCTCCTCCCTCTCTCCTCTCTCTCCCTCTCATTCTCTCCCCTATCCTCTCCTCCCTCTCTCCTCTCTCTCCCTCTCATTCTCTCCCCTATCCTCTCCTCCCTCTCTCCTCTCTCTCCCTCTCATTCTCTCCCCTATCCTCTCCTCCCTCTCTCCTCTCTCTCCCTCTCATTCTCTCCCCTATCCTCTCCTCCCTCTCTCCTCTCTCTCCCTCTCATTCTCTCCCCTATCCTCTCCTCCCTCTCTCCTCTCTCTCCCTCTCATTCTCTCCCCCACTCCTCCCTCCCTCTCTCCCTCCCCCTCCCTCCCCCACTTTCTCTCCCTCTCTCCTCCCTCTCTCCTCTCTCTCCCCTATCCTCTCCTCCCTCTCTCCTCTCTCTCCCTCTCATTCTCTCCCCCACTCCTCCCTCCCTCTCTCCCTCCCCCTCCCTTCCCCACTTTCTCTCCCTCTCTCTCCCTCTCCCCCCTCTCTCTTTCTCCCTGTCAGTATGACTATTCTCTGTCCCTCCTGTCTCTCTCCCAGCCTCTCTCTCTCCCTCCCTCCCACTCTCTCTCTCCCACCCCCTGTCTCACTGACTCTCCACACACAATTACCCCATGAGGGCACGGGTCACAGAGCGTTCTGCTGGTGCGTGGATCCCCCCCCCGCCCCTCCCCCCCCCCCCCCCCATCCTTCACCGTTGGCTGGTTACCAGCACTTACAACAGGCGTGTGTCATGGCGGATTCTGCCACTGAGTGCTAATTTGTGCCAACACACCCTCCTCTCTCTCTAGACTGGAACGGAAAGTCGGAAAATAGTGATCGTTTTAAGGAATACCGCAAATTCAAATCTTTATTACAGTCAGAAAAATACCTGCGAGATATTACGTACGCGCGCGCACACACACACACTCTCTCTCTCTCTCTCACCTCTACGTACACATGCACGCGCAATCACACACACAGACACAGACACACACACACACCTCCACACACACAAATACACAAATACACACACACGCGCGCGCGCATTCTATCCACCCCTCCCCCCACCCAAATACACAGACACGTGCGCGCGCTCTCACATACACACCCATCCCCCATCCCGCCCCCCAAACACACACACACACACACTCACACACGCACACACACGCAGACACAGACCCACACTGTATACACGAGTACGTGACAGGCAGATCAAGATTAAACATATATGCCTGACCGATAGACAAGACAAAGAAAGTGTGTGTATGGATGTGTACATTGTGTGTGTGTCTGTGTGCGTGCGTGCGTGCACGCGCAAGTGAAACAGAGCAGTAGTAGCAGAAGAAGAAGAACAGATTTTTTTTTATGTACAGGAGTGTGTTTTCTTACACAGTTTTGTGAAGGTTTGACGACGCCGACATAATGCCATAATGACAGAGACGAGGACTTGGCGATGGTGACTTTGATGAAGATATAGGATTTTTTTGTTTTGGTTTTTTGTTGTTTTTTTGTCTGTAATTTGTCTTTTCCTTCTTTTGTTTTTAGCCTTGTTCCTAATGTTCACGGACACACACGCACACACACCACAAACACACACACCACACACACACACACACACACACACACACACACACACACACACACACACTCTTAAACATGTTTGCTTCTGAGTTGCTAATCACCCAGAAATGACTTATTTTGTCGTGAATTTCTGACCAGCTTTATTACCATTATCATTGTTATCCTGTATTAAGAACTTTTATGTGCTCGTTCGAAATATATTCAGTATTATTCACTAAAGGCATTTACGCTATATTACAGACAACATTACTATGATTACCATCATCAGCAGCAGCATGATCGATCTATTGATTGGGTAACTGACCATTTGCTTAAATTAACCTTTCCTTAATTGCAAAAGAAGAGTTGCAGTTTATCTCCCTGTCTTTCTTTGTCTTGTATAATTTTGACATCACCATCGTCATCGTCGTCATCGTTATCATCATCATGACTTTGAAATAATGTTTTGCTTACGTGCTTATGGAGTGTGTGTGTGTGTGTGTGCGTGTGCGTGCGTGCGTGCGTGTGTGGGTACATGTGTCTGTCTGCGCTCGCGTGCAGCTCTAGAGAGAAATGTGTAACGCTTTATTTACACTTACTGAAGTAAAAGGACATTAATTTATGTGAGTTGTAGGTTTGGGTTATTTTATTCCCTTTGTTGTTGTTCATTATCTTCTGCTGACTTCCCCCGGTCACCCCTTCCTTTTTATCCTGTTTGTTCCTTCTCCTTGAAGCCTCAAGTTGGGCTAACATCAAAATGAGATCAGTGATTTCTCCACTGCAGGGCTAGTTATTTACAGCTCAGCTTTTGAGGAATGACTATGACTCTCCAACTTGAAAGCGAGATTGCACTGGCTCTTAGTATTGCAGCCTTGGGGGCTAGTTGGCCTTTGGGGGGACCGTCCCAACTCCGACTGTGCTGAATCCCTTTTCGCCGAGAGAGTGGGGATGTAACTTCGGCAAGACACACCCCACTGTAAAATCAAATTCCAGCCCAGATAGTCAGAACAGCAGTTGCCTCCTCTGCTGTCCAGGTGGTCAGAGTCGGACACAGCTGTCATAACATCTCCATGTTGTCACCATTCACATTACAGATCCATGGGCTTTGGGTAAGGCACCTGGGGAAGGAAGGAAGGAAGGAGGGGTGAGGCACCTGGGGAAGGAAGGAAGGAAGGAGGTGTGAGATACCTGGGGAAGGAAGGAGGGAGGGAGGAGGGGTGACGGGGAGAAAAGCAGTGTAGATGGGCGGGCATGAAAAGTGAAGAGCCAGTGAGTGAGAGGTGAGGGGGGTGGGGAGGAAACCCACACCCCCAATGGAAAAAGAAATCCATGCTGTAAGGAGTATTAGAGAGGGAGAAAATGTCGAGACCAAGGGAGGAACTCAATGGGTATCACTCGTCCCCCCCCCCCTCCCTCCCCCCTGAACGTAATGAAGCAGACTGGTAAACGTACCGTTTCCAGATGAGAGTTAACTCTCTCCGTACAAACGACAAAACAGGCGACGTTCACAGCATTTCACTCGCTGCTGACATTTATGATAAAAAGTTATTTAAAAAAAAAAAAAAAGTTACAAACGGAATGTTCTCACATGATTTTTTCGATGTACAACCGTTTGCTTGACGAAGGATTATGCCGTTTGATTCAGGAGTGTATAGCAGGCTTTACCTCCCCACCCCCTTTCCCTCACACCTCAGCCCATCTCCTCGCCCCTACTCCACTCCCTTAAAACGACATCCGGTTGCTTGAATAGAGAGTTGAAAAGAGATACCACACTCACGTATTTGCTTTTGCACAAAGTTCGTAACTTTTCTTTACTCTTTCTTTATTGTGATTACCAACATGTAAACACAAAAATCATCAAGGATGACACACTCTCTATGTTTTCAAACAGATTTGAAGGTTGGAGAGAGAAAGAGATGAGAAGAGAGAAAAAAAAGATGAGAGAGAAAAAAAAGAGATAAGGAGAGAGAGAGAGAGAGAGAGAGAAGGGATGGGGGTTTCGGAGGGGGGCGGGGGGGGGGGGGGGGGGTAGAGAGTGGGTGCGGAGGCGAGGGGTGTTGGGGGTTACTTGTTGAGATTAAGATGGAAGAAATCATCCACTTACAATTTGTCAAACATGACATCACTGTTTTGCTTTAAAAGTTTATTTTCCAGGCATTTAAATGATGGGTTCACAGTCCCTGTTCTCTCTCTCTCTCTCTCTCTCTCTCTCTCTCTCTCTCTCTCTCTCTCTTTCCCGCTGTTCCCTGACTACAAATCCCCCCCCCACCCCACCCTCACTCGCTATCTCACCCCTCCTGCTTGGAATGAGACACTGGAAGTTGTTTAATTTATAGATTTCTTTCCTTGCCCTATTTCACACTGGTTTGGTGGCCATCTGCTTCAGGGAATAAAGTTCAGATCACCTTGATTTTCCTAGTTCTCTAACGACAAGAAACCTTGCTTTGACGTTCGGATATAACTCAAAACAAGAAAATCTGAACACAAGTGATTATACATTTGCCAGTCTTCAGTGGCCAAAACAGTGGAGTAAGCTCGAGCATTGGCACAACATTCGTGAAACTTGTGCTATATTGGCACATTATGTATGATGTGTACCATCATCTCTTGTTTCGACAACAAGATCATCTTTACGGCTTTTGTAAGGGATACAGTCACTGTGTGCAAAAAAAGACCTGTGGACATTTTAACTAATAAAGTTCGTTTCTGTCTTCTCCAGACACAACGTTCTGCAAGTGTCGGGTGGATTTAATGAGCCTGGTCACGTGGTGTGGTACCTGGCGGTGGCACAGTGCGTGGTGGTCCTGTTCATCTTTCTGGCCCTGCTGAAAGGAGTCAAGTCTTCTGGGAAGGTGGGATCCCGTCGTTGTTTTACGCTGATTATGAGTCTTGCTTTAAACCGATCAGGTTCTTGTGATCCAACGCGCTAAGCTTAGTCAGGCCTTGGGTGCATGCCATATATATTTGCGTTCCTATCAGAGTGGATTTCTTCAACAGAATTAAATTCGCCAGAGGACAGCACTTTCGTTGCCATGGGCTCTTTTTCAGTGCGCCAAGTGTGTGCTGCACAGGAGACCTCGGTTAATCGTCTCAGCCGAAGGACTAGAGGCTCAGTTTGATTCTTCAGTCCAGCTTGGGAGAAAGGGCGAGAGCGGGATCCGAACTCAGCCATTCACGTGCACAGCATTGGCAGATAAGTTCTTAACAATTCTTGGGCAGTCAACATTAACATAGTGACCACAGTAATAACGCTAAAATAACAATAATAAAAAGTGATGTTAAGCTGGACGTTTATCATTCGGACGAGGTGGACACTGTATTGGTAGATGAACATCTTAGCCATTCTGCCCCCATCCTAATGACTAGTGTGCAGACCCAAATGAACATCTTAGCCATTCTGCCCCCATCCTAATGACTAGTGTGCAGACCCAAATGAACATCTTAGCCATTCTGCCCCCATCCTAATGACTAGTGTGCAGACCCAAATGAACATCTTAGCCAGTCTGCCCCATCCTAATGACTAGTGTGCAGACCCAAATGAACATCTTAGCCAGTCTGCCCCATCCTAATGACTAGTGTGCAGACCCAAATGAACATCTTAGCCAGTCTGCCCCATCCTAATGACTAGTGTCCAGACCCAAGTGAACATCTTAGCCAAATGGCCCCCATCCTAATGACTAGCGTCCAGACCCAAGTGAACATCTTAGCCAATCGGCCCCCATCCTAATGACTAGCGTCCAGACCCAAATGAGCGTCTTCGCCAATCGGTCCCCAATTCAATGACTAGCATTCAGACCACTGTGATGACTGTGATTTTTCCTGGTGCATGTTTTGACAGTGATCTCCCTTTCTGCAGGGAGAGATGCCAGCAGTTACGATTTCGCCCGTATTTGTTTCACTCGGTCGCAGTTTGTTCCGACGTTACGCCAACGTCAAAATTGTTCCCACGAGTTCATTTCGACTATTTAGCGTGGTCACATGTTTTCCTGTCTTTACATTACCCAGACGATCTAGACCTATCGATCACGAGGCCAGGTTAGTCACAACTACTAATATTGGTCTCACGTGATGATGCTCATTTGATCGTTTGCGTGTTTACATTGAAACAGCGTTGAGTGGACCAATCAGCTTAATCGTTTGCCCGAACAAGAGAGAACGTGGCTAAATCAAGTTGCGTCTCTGTCAAACATCGTCTTTGCCCGGTGGATTAAGCTATGAAGTGTTTGTATACCTTGTAGATAAAATGTACGTAAAATGTACGTTTGCTGTTGCGGCTCGGAGTCGGAGTGTTCCCAACAAATTGAAAATGTTGGTACCAAATTTCCGGATTGTTGCCTACAAACACTTGACAGTGGTTGACATGTGTGTGACAGGTGGTGTACGTGACGGCCAGTGGTTGACATGTGTGTGACAGGTGGTGTACGTGACGGCCAGTGGTTGACATGTGTGTGACAGGTGGTGTACGTGACGGCCAGTGGTTGACATGTGTGTGACAGGTGGTGTACGTGACGGCCAGTGGTTGACATGTGTGTGACAGGTGGTGTACGTGACGGCCAGTGGTTGACATGTGTGTGACAGGTGGTGTACGTGACGGCCAGTGGTTGACATCTGTGTGACAGGTGGTGTACGTGACGGGCAGTGGTTGACATGTGTGTGACAGGTGGTGTACGTGACGGCCACAGCGCCCTACGTGGTGCTCATCGTGCTGCTGGTAAGGGGCGTCACTCTGCCCGGGGCGGTGGACGGCATCATGTTCTACATCACCCCGGACTTCGAGCGTCTGCTGGACCCGGTGGTGAGTGCAGCACAAGAGTTAGGTCCCTTTTACCATGGTTGAAATGATAATAAAAGATGTTTAAAACCAAAGGTACTTTAAGATAAGATAAAAGCGACGTTTCAAGTCATAGACTGTCTGTCGTTTTTAACTTCGTTTCAAAAGGTCCAGCATCCAGCAGTCACCATTTTTTCGTCTGGATCCGTTTTACCATAGTTTCAGTTTCGCTTTCAGTTTCTCAAGGAGGTGTCACTGCGTTCCGACAGTTTTATATACTCTACACCATTTGTACGAGGCAGATGCTTGACCAGCAGCATAACCCAACGCGCTTAGACAGGCCTTGAGTGCATGCTTATAATTATCTTTGTGTACGTATCAGAGTGGGTTTCTTCTACAGAGTTTGGCCAGAGGACAACGCTGTCGTTGCCATGGGTTCTTTTTCAGTGCGCCAAGTGCGTGCTGCACACGGGAACTCGGTTTATCGTCTCCTGTGGGTAACTAGACGCTCAGTTTGAGTTTCCAGTCCACATTGGGAGAAGGGGCAAGAGGGGGATTTGATCCTACATCCTCACCAACTCCCTCTATTGGCAGCTGAGCATCTTAACCAGTCTGCCACCCTGCCATAATGAATGAATGAATAATATGGATTCTTATATAGCGCATGTCCTCGGTCGGAGACCAAGCTCTTTTTTTTTAACAAAACTTAAATCAATCATTTTCTGTATCACACACACACACACACACACACACACACACACACACACACACACACACACACACACACACACACACACACACACACTCTTTCGTACACAGTAATTTCCCCGCCCCCTCCACCCACTCGATTTTTTTCCTACCCTCGTCTAATATCACTTACAGTGAAAAGACGTTAAACTAGAGAACGAACGAGACCAAGCTGTAAGCGCTTTACAAACACGGTGTCACTGCACAACAGGCTGCCTGTCTTGGTAGAGCCGATCATTATCGTTTATTTCATTACAGACTATAATTAAATTACAGACTATAATTAAACTATCAACGGTGACGGTCGGCTCTGCCCAGGTGGGCAGCCTGTTGTGCAGTGACACCGTGTTTGTAAAGCGCTTACAGCTTGGTCTCCCATCGTGGATAGGTGCTATGTAAGAATCCACATTATTCATTCATTCATTATGGTAGGGTGGCAGGCTAGGTAGAGGTGACTGACTGCTGCCATAGTTGGTTTCCTGTGTGTCATTCGATCAGATTTCAGTCAAGCATATTATACACACTCAGACAGACATCAAACACTTTACCTGTATGATGGGTTTGCTTATTTACCCCCACCTTGTAGGCAGCCATGCTCCGTTTTGGGGGATGTATGCTGGGTATGTTTTTGTTTCCATAACCCACCGAACGCTGAGCACAGGATTTTTAACATCCATTTCTGATCTGCGTGCGTATACACGCGATGGGGGCTCGGGCACTAGCAGGCATGAGATCCAAGGAAAGCCAGACCACATTCAGAGGAGGGTCACTCTGATGCTGCTCATTATCAAGTTTGCCCTGCTGAACACAAGGCAGTCTTAACTGCTGGCGACTGAACCCCCCTCGTGTGTGTGTGTGTGAGAGAGAGAGAGAGAGAGAGAGAGAGAGAGAGACACCCAGTGAGGAGGCATCACTGTAGTATCATTTTCATATGATATTGATGTTGTGAGTTTGCCAGGACATCCAACGTGTACCAGAAAATGTTGCTGAGTTTCCTTGTTCTTTTACTGCAATTAAATAGGCTGCGGAATCTGGATTTCAGCTGCAATATTTGTAAAGAAAGTGACATATCTGTATGACTATAGACTAAACTTGCATGAAGGACAGGTGTATATAGTGCATACATGTGCATGCATATTTGAAGTTGAAGTTGAAGAGTACATGGATGTATGCATTGTCACTTTAAGACCATGGCAGCCCTTTATGATCCACATAGCAAATGTGTGGTTTATGTTCCCTAATCCATCAGACATTATGTTGTGTGCTATATGTTCCCTACACCATCAGACATTATGTTGTGTGCTATATGTTCCCTACACCATCAGACATTATGTTGTGTGCTATATGTTCCCTACACCATCAGACATTATGTTGTGTGCTATATGTTCCCTACACCATCAGACATTATGTTGTGTGCTATATGTTCCCTACTCCATCAGACATTATGTTGTGTGCTATATGTTCCCTAAACCATCAGACATTATGTTGTGTGCTATATGTTCCCTACACCATCAGACATTATGTATGTTTCTTTTAAAAACAGAGATGGCATGGCCATGGATAATTAAAAGGTTATGATACACAGATATAAAATATTTTTATGCACAAGCTGTTTCCAGCGCGCGCACACACACACACACACGCGCGCGCGCGCGCACACACACACACACATACACACACGCGCACATACACACACACACACACACACACACACACACACACACACACACACACACACACACACACACACACACACACACACACACACAGAAATATACACAAGCAGGTCTACACAGACATTCAGAGACAGACAAACAGACAGACAGAGAGAATAATATGTCATATCTGTGTGTGTGTGTGTGTGTGTGTGTGTGTGTGTGTGTGTTAAAAGATCGTGTGATCCATTTCAACGTTCGGTAAGTTATGGATACAAGAATTTACCTAACCACAAAAAACTGAGTAAGGCTACCTACATGGGGTAAAAAACAAAACAAAACAAAAAAAATCCCCAAAACAGTCATACACGTGACAAATTAAATGCCTGTGTGTGTGTGTGTGCGTGTGTGTGTGTGCAGGTGTGGGTGGAGGCGGCACTACAGGTGTTCTACTCTCTGGGTCCAGCCTGGGGAGGGCTGATCGCCATGGCGTCCTACAACAAGTTTGAGAACAACTGTCTGAGGTAGGCATATGACAGTGACAACATCAACTACAACAACACTGACAGCAACGGCAACAAGAGTGACAGCAACGGCAACAACACTGACAGCAACGGCAACAACACTGACAGCAACGGCAACAAGAGTGAGAAGAGTAGTCTTTGCAGCAGCAGTTGAGACTCGTCGTGTCATCAGCTGGGGTAGACTTGATGACAACAACATCAACAATGAGAAGAAAGTTGTCTTTACGGCACTACGGTACTTGTTGTTGTGTCATCAGCTGGGGTAGACTTGATGACAACAACATCAACAACAATGAGAAGAAAGTTGTCTTTACGGCACTACGGTACTTGTTGTTGTGTCATCAGCTGGGGTAGACTTGATGACAACATCAACAATGAGAAGAAAGTTGTCTTTACGGCACTACGGTACTTGTTGTTGTGTCATCAGCTGGGGTAGACTTGATGACAACAACATCAACAACAATGAGAAGAAAGTTGTCTTTACGGCACTACGGTACTTGTTGTTGTGTCATCAGCTGGGGTAGACTTGATGACAACAACATCAACAATGAGAAGAAAGTTGTCTTTACGGCACAAACTTCGGTACTTGTTGTGTCATCAGCTGGGGTAGACTTGATGACAACAACATCAACAACAATGAGAAGAAAGTTGTCTTTACGGCACTACGGTACTTGTTGTTGTGTCATCAGCTGGGGTAGACTTGATGACAACAACTTCAACAACAATGAGAAGAAAGTTGTCTTTACGGCACTAACTTCGGTACTTGTGTCATCAGCTGGGGTAGACTTGATGACAACAACATCAACAATGAGAGCAAAGTTGTCTTTACGGCACTACGGTACTTGTTGTTGTGTCATCAGCTGGGGTAGACTTGATGACACCAACAGTGAATAGAAAGATGTCTTTGCGGCACTAACTACGGTACTTGTCGTAGCATCAGCTGGGGTAGACTTGATGACAGCAACATCAGTAACAACAACGCCAACAACAGTGATAAAATAAGAAGTCTTTATTGCAGTAGCTACGGTAGTCAGTGTTGTCGTGCACATCTGTTGACCTGATAGATCGGAAAACAATGACAACCCTTTACCAGCCACGCGCCGTGACCGGGAATGGAACTCTGAACCCTCATATCCAAAGTCCAACGCTTTAACCACTCGGCTGTTGCGTCTGTCAAGCATATATGAAACAGCCGCCTAAAATGGAAGAAAAATGAAATAAGGTCAATAAAGAGATACGTTAATACAATGAACTATATTTTGTATAATGGAAAATATGTAAAAGGCAAACTATTGTAGTAAAGTAAGAACTTAAAGATTGCCTATGACTGAAAGAGCAATGTTTTAACACGTACAAGGAAAACATTTTCAGAGAATGGGTTCTGAAGAAATCTCCAAATTTCAACAAATGACAGACCTTTTTAATAACCATTTTATACGAACATGCTCAGTCCCAGTCAAACCCCCAAAGAAACGATTCCGGTAAAACAGTATTCTTATTTATGCTCCAAAACTTTGACTCGATGTCCATAGAAAAATTTCGTCCTAATTTTGTTCACTAATGGTGAAGACAGAAAAATCCATCCCTGTTTGGTTTGTCACCAGGGACGCCTTGCTTCTGTCCTTTCTGGGCGAGGGCACCAGTGTGTTCGGGGGGTTCGCCATTTTCTCCGTGCTGGGCTACATGGCGCAACAGACCGGGGTGCCTATCAACGAGGTGGTGTCGGCAGGTGCGTGCATGTGTGTGTGTGTGTGTGTGTGTGTGTGTGTGTGTGTGTGTGTGTCTTTGATCGTTTACCTGTACACTCTTAAAGCGACCTCCCTGAGAGCTGGACCCTTTTGTCCAGTTTAGTCTACTGCCCCCCCACGTCTGTGTGTGTGTGTGTGTGTGCGAGAGAGAGAGAGTGTGTGTGTGCGAGAGAGAGTGTGTGTGTGTGTGTGTGTGTGCGAGAGAGAGAGAGAAAGAGTGTGTGTGTGCGAGAGAGAGAGAAAGAGTGTGTGTGCGAGAGAGAGAGAGTGTGTGTGTGTGTATGCGAGAGAGAGAGAGAGACAGAGAGAGTGTGTGTGTGTGTGTGCGCGCGAGAGAGAGAGAGAGAGAGAGAGTGTGTGTGTGCGAGAGAGAGAGAGAGAGAGTGTGTGTGTGTGACTGAAACCTGATTTAGTGACACAGGAAATGAATAATGAGCAGCTGTCTGTCGACTCTGCTCAGGAAAGTAAGGCAGCCTGTTGTACCAAAAATACTCAGTGCTTTGTCAAGCGCTTAGAGCTTGGTCCGAGAAGAGGCGCTGTATAAGTAATAATAAGATGAATAAAATGCATGCTTATATATCGCAGTACCCCCATCTCACCGCGTTTTACAATGAAATGACAGATTTTAGACTAAGTGACGTCAAATGTGTATAAAGTCAGCACACAATGATAACTTGACTTGTCATCAGCCGAAACGAAACGAAACAAAAAGAAATTTTATTTCACCAGGGTAATGAGATAAGCAAGTACACATGCTTTTTTTCCACTCAGCCTTTAAGTAATTTCCTGTAACTGTATTTAGAGTTGTTTTGTTGGTGGTTTTTTTTGTTTGTTTTTTTTTCTTCCAAATTTCACCCACATTTTTACCCTCATTTGCCCAGTTTCTCCCAACCCTCCATTCATCCATATCTCCCACCCCTTCTAACCGATAATACTCAGATGTATTCATAAATACTTTAACAAAATGTCTTCAATCACCGATATGTGTGACGGGACATTAAACAAAATTCCTCCTCTTCCTCCTTCCACTCAGCCCTAGACAAAGAGAGAAAAAAGAAGAAACACACACACACACACACACACACACACACACACACACACACACACACACACACACACACACACACACACACACCAAAAAAAAACCCCAAACAAACCGAGCGTTGACGAGGGGCGTACAGTGCACTGCATGGTGTGTGTGTATGACAGGTCCGGGGTTGGCGTTCATCGTGTACCCTGAGGCCATCGCCATGCTGCCCCTGCCCCAGCTGTGGGCCATCCTCTTCTTCTTCATGATCATCACGCTCGTCGTTGACACCCAGGTACACGCGGAGAGTTACTGCTGATGATGATGATGATGATGATGATAAAGTGAAAACTGAAACGAAACTGATAGCATGTATGCTAGTTGTCGCTGGGAGTGACAACAATAGTTCAGCGCTTTCTGTCGATTTGCACACGCCATGATGATGATGATGATGGTGATTATAATGATGCTGATACTACTTACACTGCTTCTGCAACAACTGCTACTTCTAAGAACAGTAATGATAATATTAAACTTCATATTTACTTGTCCTGTGAGTGATAGCAATAGTTCCACGCTTTCTATAGAGTTGAACACACGTCCAAGAGTCATGACCTGGTGCGGCCCGGGAGGGGGCCGGGGGTGGTGGGGGGGGGGGGGGGGGCTTCTTCTCTGAAGACCTTGTATTGTCCAGCTCACCCTAGAGTTTCTTATCACGCTTTCTATCGACTTGTACAGTAGATCTACTGACATAGGCCGAAATTTTCTTCAGCAGTGGAGAGCAAGAAGAGTTTGTAGGAATTTTGTATTTGTATTTCTTTTTTCTAAATAGGTACCTGCCCATACTATTGAAACTGCCATCCCCCCTTCCCCCGGTGCCCTATGCAGTTATGGAGTTTGATTTTTTTTTTTTTTTTTTTTTTTTTTTTTTTTTAGGTGAATGGATTTGATACAGACATTCTTTTCTAAATAGCCACACCTACCCCAGCCCTACCCACTGTTCTTGTCTAAATAGCCACGCCTACCCCAACCCTACCCACTGTCCTTTTCTAAATAGCCATGCCTACCCCAGCCCTACCCTCTGTTCTTTTCTAAATAGCCACGCCTACCCCAGCCCTACCCTCTGTTCTTTTCTAAATAGCCACGCCTACCCCAGCCCTACCCACTGTTCTTGTCTAAATAGCCACGCCTACCCCAGCCCAGCCCTACCCACTGTTCTTTTCTAAATAGCCACGCCTACCCCAGCCCTACCCACTGTTCTTTTCTAAATAGCCACGCCTACCCCAGCCCAGCCCTACCCACTGTTCTTGTCTAAATAACCACACCTACCCCAGCCCTACCCTCTGTTCTTTTCTAAATAGCCACGCCTACCCCAGCCCAGCCCAGCCCTACCCACTGTTCTTTTCTAAATAGCCACGCCTACCCCAGCCCTACCCACTGTTCTTTTCTAAATAGCCACGCCTACCCCAGCCCTACCCACTGTTCTTTTCTAAATAGCCACGCCTACCCCAGCCCAGCCCTACCCTCTGTTCTTTTCTAAATAGCCACGCCTACCCCAGCCCAGCCCTACCCACTGTTCTTTTCTAAATAGCCACGCCTACCCCAGCCCTACCCACTGTTCTTTTCTAAATAGCCACGCCTACCCCAGCCCTACCCACTGTTCTTTTCTAAATAGCCACGCCTACCCCAGCCCTACCCACTGTCCTTTTCTAAATAGCCACGCCTACCCCAGCCCTACCCACTGTTTGGTGCACACCGTTCAGTTTCTCTCCAGACGAATAACTTTGAAGGGAGACAACTTCTATACTCAAATCTCTACCAGTGTGAGTAGGGGCCCTTTACCAATTTGCCACACACCATTTTTGGGCCAGTTCGATCACTATTTCCAAACATTAATTTCCTGGTGTGTGCAAACGCACACTCTCGGTTCTTTGTCACACACACTTCACTGTCTTGCTGTTGCTGTGTTTCTGTGCTGGGCTTGAGAAGAAAAGAGTTGGCGATGAATTTCATTCTATCGTGATGAGTTTTTTCTCCTCCTCCTGGTATTCGTAAAATACTGCCGCTTGATAAATGGTTATGTCTAAAATGTGTTTTCCTTCTGTAAACTAATGTCTGCATGCGAACAGGTTCTGTTATGCATTTGTGAGTTCGCTGAAAACTTGCACTGTTACATGCGCGAACAGGTACAGTTGTGCATTAATTTGTTATTTCGTTAAAAAAAAAAAATCTTGCAATGTTACATGCGCGAACAGGTTCAGTTATGTATTAATTTGTGATTTCGTTAAAAAACAAAAAACAAACTTGCAAGGTTACATGCGCGAACAGGTACAGTTATGTATTAATTTGTGATTTCGTTAAAAAACAAAACAAAAAAAACTTGCAAGGTTACATGCGCGAACAGGTTCAGTTATGTATTAATTTGATTTCGTTAAAAAAACAAACTTGCAAGGTTACATGCGCGAACAGGTTCAGTTATGTATTAATATCACAAATTAATACAAACTTGCAATGTTACATGCGTGAACAGGTTCTGTTATGTATTTGTGATTTTGTTAAAAACTTGCAATGTTACATCAGACCCTTTCATGTGGATAAAGGAATGTTCACCCATACTTGAAGTAATCGTTATGGTAAACCAAATTGTGTTCTTGATTATGTTTCTGTGTTTGTGTATGATTTTCGATTTATGTTCGTATGATTTTCGATTTATGTTCATATCTTGTTATGTAATGCCTCCCACCCTTCCCCAACATTCCTTGTGACCCCGGTATACTTGGTAATAAAGACATATTCTATTCTATGTTCTCTGAAATCACCCATGCCATACACGGGTCAACTGTTAATCAGATCTTGAATCGCGCGCGCGCGCGCGTGTGTGTGTGTGTCTGTAGCTAGCAGGCGGGGAGACCGTTCTAACTGTCGTGTGCGATAGTTTTCCACGGACGCTGGGTCGTCGGCGAGTTTTGGTGACAGGCTGTTTTTCATTAATATCTCTGCTGACATCCTTAATCCTTGTCTCTCAGGTATGTGTGTGTGTGTGTGTGTGTTCATGTGCGTGTGTGTGTGTGTGTACGTGTGTGTGTGTGCGCGCGCGCGTTTGTGTGCACACGTGCTTGCTTGTTTGTGTTTGTGTGGAGGTTGGTTGATGAATATGAATAATTACAGTTGAACCGCAGATAAAGAAAATGTTCTGATTTTATTATTTTGAAAGCAGGTTTAAGTAGATTTGGGATGTTGATGCTGAAGTGGTGTGTGTGTGTGTGTGTGTTATTTCTTATATAGAATAGATAAGTTTGAGGAATGCACACAAAGTAAAGAGACAGGCGTGTTTTACGTAGAAGACATCTGAAAATTTCCAGGTGTTTGATGTGAGAGATACATAACTTTTATGCTTTGTGTCAACTATTTTGTGCAGAAAACTTTTTTTTTTTAAACTTTACCATTTCAATAGCAATTTGTGTTCTTGTTCTTCGTCTTCCTACTTTTTCTTCCTCCTCCTCTTCTTCATGCCCATCAAATTGATGCCATAATTATTGATGTTATTTGATGTTCACCCAGGCTCAGCGGCCCACGGATGAAATGACTGTTGTTGCAGGGTGGTATTTACGTGTTCCAACTGTTCGACTGGTTTATCGCCACTCTGACTGTGTCCACTGTGGCTTTGGTAGAATGCCTGGTCATGGCCTGGGTCTATGGTAAGTGTGTGTGTGTGGGCGGGGTAGTGTGTGTGGGCGGGGGGTGAGGGGGTAGTGTATGTGTGTGGGCGGGGAGTGAGGAGGTAGTGTGTGTGTGTGGGCGGGCGGTGAGGGGTAGTGTGTTTGTGCATTTGTGTTTGTGCAGGGGCTCACGTATACGACAATGTGTATGTGTGTGTGTGTGTGCGTGCGTGCGTGTGCGTTTGTTCAGGGGCTCACATATACGGCATTGTATACTCTGTGTGTGTGTGTGTGTGTGTCTTTTTGCAGGGAATTGCGAATACGAATTTCTGCGAATGTGTGTGTGCGTGTGTCTCTTTTTACAGGGAATTGCGAATACGAATTTCTGCGAATGTGTGTGTGTGTGCGTGCGCGTGCGTGCATGCGTGCGTGTGTATGCGTGCGTGTGTATTCTTAGTAAAACGACTATTCCACATGTATATTTAGACGGGTGTGTGTGTGTGCCTGCACGTCTGTACGAACGCACTCCTGTATTGATACGCGTGCGTGTGAGGACGACCGAGGTGATGACCTGTATCGTCTCAAGATCACGCGAACAAGGTGATGTAGTAGCTACATGCGTATTAACGAATGCCTACCAGACACACTACACGGAAAACGTGTATATTTGTGTCATCTCTCCGTGCAGGGGCTGACCGCTTTGGCGTATTAACGAATGCCTACCAGAAACACTACACGGAAAACGTATATATTTGTGTCATCTCTCCGTGCAGGGGCTGACCGCTTTGGCGTATTAACGAATGCCTACCAGACACACCACACGGAAAACGTGTATATTTGTGTCATCTCTCCGTGCAGGGGCTGACCGCTTTGGCGAGGACATCAAGATGATGCTGGGCCGGAAGCCCCCCCTAATGATCAACATCCTGTGGTGCTTCATCATCCCGGCTTTGCTGGCTGTAAGACACGGTTTGTCGTTCGCTTGTCTGTCTTTATTATGTGGAAAAGGTGGCAGAATGGATAAGATGCTCATGCCCTGGACTTGTTCGCTTCAAACGTGGTCAGGGGACAAACAGGGGAAGTGGGGGAGGCAAGGTTAGTCGTTCTTCTGTTGCGCATGAAACTGGCTGCAGCTGTTGAGCATTGTTACGGTATGATGAATTATCCTTTTAGTATGATCCCTTGATGTCAACATTGTGTTTTCTTTGAGAGAAATGAGCAACGTGGGGGAAAGGTGTGTGTGTTTCAATGTTTGTCAAAGATGAATCGAAGTGGCTGTAATAGTTTCGTTTTCCTGGCAATGCCAATACAGGTTTTATCTTTCAACAACATGTGATTAATGGTGGCTAATTCCCTCTTACCTTCATTTAGTTAGTTCATTTTCAATCCCAAAGAGAACATCGGTTGCATGTAATCTAATAAACACACCAGTTTTATAATACAGAAGTGTTTTAATGTATTTCCAAAAGATTCGTATTGGAAGGCAGTCGAAAAAGAAATGTTCAATAAAATCAGTTTCATCAACACATTACTCACACTTAGTCTGTGACATTTCATTTTCTGAAGAATATTATGTTTTGTAGAATAAATATTGTGGTTAATTTTACATTTTTACACTACCAAAATTCAAACACTTCACTGTCGGCCGCCGTTCTTTCTCTGTCTATGGGCCTTGCTTTTGGAATGAACTTCCCCTTTCGCTTCGTCAGGTCTATGCACACGGCTCTTTCAAGTCTGGCCTTCAAACCCACTGGGTTTTTTTTCCAAGACAGACCTTCCCCTGCCTCTTCTTTGTCTTCAGTTTCTCAAGTTTAGAATTAAGCATGCGAGCGAATGACTGGTTCGAAAGCGCATTGGTTTTTCTGTGCCCAGGATTAAGCGCTATATATATATATATATATAATAATTATCATTTTATTCGACTGTGACGGTGAACTCTCTGGTCGACTAGAGTCTCCAGTGGTGGCGGAAGAGTTAATGTTTAATAGACAGAAAATGTATTCTGATTGTGTTGTGCAGACACTGCTGGGTGTGACCCTGGCTAAGTACCAGCCCCCGACCTACGGGGACTACCGCTACGACACCCCGGCCACCGTGCTGGGCTGGGTTATCGCCCTTGTCTCCTTCGTTCCCATCCCCATCATGGCCGTGTACCAGCTGGTGAAAGCCAGGGGGTCCTTCATGCAGGTCGGTGCCTCGTGATGTGCTGTGCTGTAGTGTGTAGTTGTATTATGTTACGTTATGGTGTGGTGTTGTGTGGTGTTGTGTGAATGTATTGTGGCATTGTGTTGTGGTGGTGTATTGGTTGCTGAAGGCCAGGTCAGTGCCTTCTGTTGTTTTGTGTTGTTGTATTGGTTTGCATTGTATTGTGTTGTGGTATTGTGTTGTGGTGGTGTATTGGCTGCTGAAGACCAGGTCTGTGCCTCGTGGTGGTGGTGTTGTGGGGTGGTGTTGTGTTGTGGGGGTGTGGTGTGGGGGTGGTCTTGTGGGGTGGGGTGGTGGGGTTGTGTGTTGCGTTGCGTTGTGGGGTGGTGGGGTGGGGTGGTGGTGTGTTGTGGGGTGGGGTGTTGTGGGGTGGGGTGTGGTGATGTGGGGTGGGGTGTTGTGGGGTGGGGTGTTGGGTTGGGTGGGGGGGGTGTTGTGGGGTGTGGTGTGGGGGTGGTGTTGTGGTGTGGGGGGGGGGGGGGTGTTGTGTTGTGGGGGGGGGTGTTGTGTGGTGGGGTGCGGTGTGGTGGGGTGCGGCGGGGTGTTGTGTTGTATTGTGTGGTGGGGTGTTGTGGGGTGGGGTGTGGTGTTGTGTTGTGGGTGGGGTGTAGTGTGGTGTGGTGTTGTGGGTGTGGTGTTGTGGTGGGTTGTGGTGTGTTGTGGGGTGGTATGGTGGGGTGTTGTGTTGTGGGGTGGGGTGTTGTGTTGTGGGGTGGGGTGTTGTGGGCTGGGGTGTTGTGTTGTGGGGTGGGTTGTTGGACTGGGGTGTTGTGTTGTGGGGTTTGGTGTTGTGTTGTGGGGGATGGGGTGTTGTGTTGTGGGGTGTGGTGTGGGGGGGTGGCGTGGTGTGTGGGGGTGGGGTGTTGTGTGGTGGCGTGGGGGGAGGTGGGGTGGTGTTGTGAGGGGTGGGGGTGTTGTGTTGTGGGGTGTGGTGTTGTGTTGTGGCGGGGGGTGTTGTGTTGTGGGATGTTGTGTTGTTGTGTTTTGGGGTGGGGTGTTGTGTTGTGGGATGTTGTGTTGTTGTGTTGTGGGATGGGGTGTTGTGGGGTGGGATGGGGTGTTGTATTGTGGGGTGGGGTGTTGTGGGCTGGGGTGTTGTGTTGTGGGGTGGGTTGTTGTGTTGTGGGGTGGGGTGTTGGACTGGGGTGTTGTGTTGTGGGGTTTGGTGTTGTGTTGTGGGGGATGGGGTGTTGTGTTGTGGGGTGTGGTGTGGGGGGGTGGCGTGGTGTGTGGGGGTGGGGTGTTGTGTGGTGGCGTGGGGGGAGGTGGGGTGGTGTTGTGAGGGGTGGGGGTGTTGTGTTGTGGGGTGTGGTGTTGTGTTGTGGCGGGGGGTGTTGTGTTGTGGGATGTTGTGTTGTTGTGTTTTGGGGTGGGGTGTTGTGTTGTGGGATGTTGTGTTGTTGTGTTGTGGGATGGGGTGTTGTGGGGTGGGATGGGGTGTTGTTTTGTGGGGTGGGGTGTTGTGTTTTGGGGTGGGGTGGGGAGGTGGGGTGGTGTTGTGGGGTGCGGGGGGGTGTTGTGGGGTGCGGGGGTGTTGTTGTGGGATGTGGTATTGTGTGGTGTGGTGTTGTGTGGTATGGTATGGTGGGGTGTTGTGTGGTGGCGTGTTGTGCTGTGTTGTGTTGTGGGGTGGGGTGGGGGGTGGTGGTGGGGTGGTGTTGTGTTGTGTGTGTGGGGGGGTTGGTGGGGGTGGTGTTGGAGTGGGGTGTTGTGTTGTGGGGTTTGGTGTTGTGGGGTGGGGGTGGTGTTGTGGTGGGGTGGGGTGTTGTGTGGTGGGGTGGTGTTGTGGCGGGGTGGGGTGGTGTTGGGGGGTGGGGGGGGTGTGGTGGTGTGTGGTGGTGTGGTGTTGTGTTTTGGGGTGGGGTGTTGTGTGGTGGGATGTGTTCTGGGGTGGGGTGGGGTGGGTGTTGTGTGGTGGGGTACGGCGGGGTGTTGTGTTGTGTTCTGTTGTGTGGTGGGGTGTTGTGTTGTGGGGTTTGGTGTTGTGGGGTGGGGTGGGGTGTTGTCTGGTGGGATGGTGGGGTGTTGTGTTAGGGTGGGGGTGGTGTTGTGGTGGGGTGGGGGTGTGTGGTGGGGTGTGGTGTGGTGGGGTGGTATTGTGGGGTGGGGGTGTGTGGTGTTGTGTTGTGGGGTGGGGTGTTGTGGGTTGGTTTGGGTTGTGTTGGGGTGGGTGGGGTGTTGTGGGGTGGAGTGTTGTGTTGTGGTGTGGTGGGGTGGTATTGTGGGGTGGGGGTGTGTGGTGTTGTGTTGTGTTATGGGGTGGGGTGGGGTGTTGGGTTGGTTTGTGTTGTGTTGGGTGCGGTGTTGTGGGGTATTGTGTGGGGTGGGGTGTTGTGTTGTGGGGTGTTGTGTTGTGTTGTGGGGTGGGGTGGGGTGGTGTTGTGTTGTGTTGTGTTCTGGGGTGGGGTGTTGTGTTGTGTTGTCTTGTGTTGTGGTTGGGTGGTGGCGTGGTGTGGGGGTGTGTGGGGTTGGGTGTTGTGTTGTGGGGTGGGGTGGGGGTGGTGTTGTTGTGTGGTGGGGTGTTGTTGTGTGGTGGGGTGTTGTGTTGTGGGGTGTTGTGTTGTGGGGTGTTGTGTTGTGGGGTGTTATGTGGTGTGGGTGTTGTGTTGTGTTCTGTTGTGATGTGTTGTGATGTGTTGTGGGATGTGGTGTTGTGGGGTGGGATGTTGTGTTGTGGGGTGTTGTATGGTGGGATGGTGTGGGGTGTTGTGTTGTGGGGTGGGATGTTGTGTTGTGGGGTGGGGTGTTGTGTTGTCTTGTGTGGCGTGGTGTGGGGGTGTGGTGTTGTGTGGTGGGGAGGGTGTTGTGTTGTGTGGTGGGGTGGGGTGGGGTGGGGGGGTGTTGTGTTGTCTTGTGTGGTGGGGTGTGGTGTTGTGGTGTGGGGTGGTGGCGTGGTGTGGGGGTGTGTCGGGTTGGGTGTTGTGTTGTGGGGTTTGGGATGTTGGGTGGTGTTGGGGGTGTTGTTGTGTGGTGGGGTGTTGTGTGGTGGGGTGCGGCAGGGTGTTGTGTGGTCGTGTTGTGGGGTGGGGGGTGTTGTGGGGGGGTGGGGTGTTGTGTTGTTGTGTTTTGGGGTGGGGTGTGGTGGGGTGTTGTGGGGTGGGATGGGGTGTTGTGGGGTGGGGTGTTGTGTTGTGGGGTGGGGTGTGGTGTGGTATTGTGTTGTGTGGTGTGTTGGGTTTTGGGTTGGTGTTGTGAGGTGGGGTGTTGTGTTGTGGGTTGGGGTGTTGTGGGGTGGGTGCTGTGTTGTGGGGTGGGGTTGGGTTGGGGTGGGTGGGGTGTTGTGTTGTGGTGGCGTGGTGTGGAGTGGGTGGGTGTTGTGTTTTGTTGTGGGTGGTGTGTTGTGGGATGTGGTGTTGTGTGGTGGGGTGGGGTGGGGTGTTGTGATTGGGTGGTGTTGTGTGGGGTGGGGGTGTGTGGGGTTGGCTGTTGTGTTGTGGGGTGTGGTGTTGTGTTGGGGTGGTGTTGTGTGGTGGGGTGCGGCGGGGTGTTGTGTGGTGGGGTGCGGCGGGGTGTTGTGTTGTGGGGTGGGGGTGGGGTGGTGTTGTGGTGGGGTGTTGTGGGATGTTGTGTTGTGTTTTGTGGTGGGGTGTTGTGTGGTGGGGTGTTGTGTCATGGGGTGTTGTGGGGTCGGGTGGGGAGGGATGGGGTGTTGTGTGGTGGGGTGTTGTGTGGTGGGGTGTTGTGTTGTGTGATGTGTTGTGTGATGGGTATGGGGTGTTGTGTTGGGGAGGGGGGGGGGTGTTGGGGTGGGGTGTTGTTTGGTGGGATGGTGGGGTTGGGGTGTGTGGGGTGGTATTGTGGGGTAGGGGGTGGTGTGGTGTGGGGGTGTGTTGTTGGGTTAGTTTGGGTTGTGTTGGGGTGGGTGGGGTGTTGTGTTGTGGGGTATTGTGTTGTGGGGTGGGGTGTTGTGGTGTTGTGGGGTGGTGTGTTCTGGGGTGGTGTGTTGTGTTGTGTTGTGTGGTGTTGTGGTTGGGTGTTGTGTGGTGTGGTGTTGTGTTGTGGGGTGGGGTGGGGGTGGTGTTGTGGTGGGGTGTTGTGTGGTGGGGAGGGTGTTGTGTGGTGGGGTGTTGTGTTCTCTTGTGCTGTGTTGTGTGGTGTGGTGGCGTGGGGGTGTGTGGGGTGGGGGTGTGTGGGGTGTTGTGTTGTGTTGTGGGGTGGGGTGTTGTGGTTGGGTGGTGTTGTGGTGTGGGGTGGTGGTGTGGGGGTGTGTGGGGTGGTGTGGGGTGGTGTGGGGGTGTGTGGGGTTGGGTGTTGTGGGGTGTTGTGGTGTGGTGGGGAGGGTGTTGTGTTTTGTGTTGTGTGGTGGGGTGTTGTGGGGTGGTGTGGTGTTGTGGGGAGGGGTTGGGTGGGTGGGGTGGAGTGGGGTGTTGTGTTGTGGTGTGGTGTGTTGTGGTGGGGGTGGGGTGGGGGGGTGTTGTTTTGTGGGATGGGGTGATGTGGGGTGGGGTGTTGTGTGGTGGGGTTTGGTGGTGTGGTGTTGTGTTGTGTTGGGGTGTTGTTGTGTGGTGGGGTGTTGTGTGGTGGGGTGGTGTTGTGGGGGGTGTTGTGTTGTGGGGTGGTGTCTTGTGTTGTGTGGTGGGGTGGGGTGTTGTGATTGGGTGGTGTTGTGTGGGGTGGTGGCGTGGGGTGGGGGTGTGTGGAGTTGGCTGTTGTGTTGTGGGGTGGGGTGTGGTGTTGTGTTGGGGTGGTGTTGTGTGGTGGGGTGCGGCGGGGTGGGGTGCGGCGGGGTGTTGTTTTGTGGGGTGTTGTGTTGTGGGGTGGTGTTGTGGTGGGGTGTTGTGGGATGTTGTGTTGTTGTGTTTTGTGGTGGGGTGTTGTGTCATGGGGTGTTGTGGGGTCGGGTGGGGTGTTGTGTGGTGGGATGTGTTGTGGGGTGGGATGGGGTGTTGTGGGGAGGGATGGGGTGTTGTGTTGTGGGTTGTGTTGTGGGGTGTTGTGTTGTGCGGTGGGGTTGGGTGGGGTGGGGTGTTGTGTTGTGGGGTGGGATGTTGTGTGGTGTTGTGGGGTGGGGTGTTGTGCGGTGGGGTGGGGTGTTGTGGGGTTTTGTCTTGTGGGGTGGGGTGGGGTGGTGTGTTTTGGGGTTGGGTGTGGTGTGGTGTTGTGTGATGGGGTGGGGTGTTTTGTGTTGTGGGGTGTGGTGGGGTGGTGTGTTTTGGGGTTGGGTGTGGTGGGGTGTTGTGTTGTGGGGTGGCGTGTTGTGTGGTGGGGGTGGTGTGTTCTGGGGTGGGGTGTGGTCTTGTGTGGTGGGGTGGGGTGTTGTGGTTGGGTGGTGTGGGGTGTTGTGGTTGGGTGGTGTGGGGTGGTGTGGGGGTGTGTGGGGTTGGGTGTTGTGTTGTGGGGTGAGGTGTTGTGTTGGTGTGGGGGGGTGTGGTGTTGTGTGGTGGGGAGGGTGTTGTGTTGTGTTGTGTGGTGGGGTGGGGGTGTGTGGGGTGTTGTGTTGTGGGGAGGGTGTTGTGTTGTGTTGTGTGGTGGGGTGTAGTGTGGGGTGGGGGTGTGTGGGGTGTTGTGTTGTGGGATGTGGTGTTGTGGGGTGGAGTGTTGTGTTGTCTTGTGGGGTGTGGTGTGGTGTGGTGTGGTGGGGTGGGGAGTGTGGTGTGGTGTTGTGGGGAGGGGTTGGGTGGAGTGGAGTGGGGTGTCGTGTTGTGATGTTGGGTGTTGTGTTGTGTTGTGGGGTATGGTGTGATGGGGTGGGGGGGTGTTGTGTGGTGGGGTGATGTGTTGTGGTGGGGTGTTGTGTTGTGTTGTGGGGTGATGTCGGGTGGGGTTTGGTGGTGTGGTGTTGGTGGTGTTGGGGTGGGGTGTTGTGGTGTTGTGGGGGGTGTTGTGTTGGGGGGGGGGGGGTGTTGTGTGGTGGGGAGGGTGTTGTGTGGTGGGGTGTGGTGTGGGGGGGGGGGTGTGGGGTGTTGTGTTGTTGGGTGGGATGTGGTGTTGTGTGGTGGGGTGTTGTGTTGTGGGGTGTTGTGTTGTGTTGTGGGGTGGGGTGGGGATTTTGGTGTGGTGTTGTGGGGAGGGGTTGGGTGGGGTGGAGTGGGGTGTTGTGTTGTGGGGTAGGGTGGGGTGGTGTTGTGTGGTGGGGTGGGGTGATGTCGGGTGGGGTGTTGTGTGGTGGGGTTTGGTGGTGGGGGTGGTGTGGTGGGGGTGGTGTTGGAGTGGGGTGTTGTTGTGTTGTGTGGTGGGGTGGTATTGTGGGGGGTGTTGTGTTGTGGGGGGGTGTTGTGTTGTGGGGGGGTGTTTTGGGATGTGGTGTTGTGGGGTGTTGGAGTGGGGTGTTGTGTGGTGCGGTGGGGTGTTGTGTTGTGGGGTTTGGTGTTGGGGTGGTGTTGTGGTGGGGTGTGGTGTTGCCTGGTGGGGTGGAGTGGTGTTGTGTTGTGGGGTGGTATTGTGGGGTTGGGGTGGGTGGTGTTGTGGTGGGGTTTGGTGTTGGGGTGGGGTGGGGTGTTGGGGTGGGGTGGGGTGTTTGGTGGGGTGGGGGGTGTTGTGGGGTTGGGGTGGGGTGGTGTGGGGTGTGGTGTGGTGAGGTGGTATTGTGGGGTGTGTTGTGTTGTGGGGTGTTGGGTTGGTTTGGGTTGTGTTGGGGTGGGTGGGGTGTTGTGTTGTTCGGTGGGGTGTTGTGTTGTGTGGTGGGGTGGTGTGTTCTGGGGTGGGGTGTTGTGTTGTGGGGTGTTGTGTTGTGGTGGCGTGGTGTGGGGGTGTGTGGTGGGGAGGTTGGGTGTTGTGTTGTGTTGGGGTGGTGTTGTGTGGTGGGGAGGGTGTTGTGTTGTGGGGTGGGGTGGGGTGTTGTGCTGTGGGGTGTGGAGTGGTGTGGGGGGGTGGCGTGGGGTGGGGGTGTTGTGTTGTGTTGTGTTGTTGTGTGGTGGTGTGGGGTGGGATGTGGTGTTGTGGGGTGGGGTGTGGTGTGGTGTTGTGTTGTGGGGTGGAGTGTGGTGTGGTGTGGTGTTGTGGGGAGGGGTTGGGTGGGGTGTTGTGTGGTATGGTGTGGGGTGTGTGGTGTGGTGTGTTGTTTTGGTTGTGGTGTGGTGGGGGTTGGGTGGGGGGGTGTTGTGTTGTGGGGTGGGGTGTTGTGTGGTGGGGTAGTGTGGTGTGGTGTGTTGGGGGTGGTGTTGTGTGGTGGGGTGTTGGGGGGGGGGTGTTGTGTGATGGGGTGGGGTGCTTGTGATGGGGTGTTTTGTGTGGTGGGGTGGGGTGGTGTGTTGTGGGGTGGGGTGTTGTGTTGGGGTGTTGTGTTGTCTTGTGTTGTGTGGTGGGGTGGGGTGTTTTGGGTGTTGTGGGGTGTGGTGTTGTGTGATGGGGTGTTTTGTGGGGTGTGGTGTTGTGGGGTGGTGTGTTGTGGGGTGGGATGGTGTGGTTTGGTGTTGTGGGGTGTGGTGTGGTGTGGGGGTGGTGGTGTCTTGTGGGGGGTGGTGTGGTGTGGGTGGGGGGTGTGGGATGGGGTTGTGGTGGTGGTGGGTGGTGTATGGATGTGGGTTGTTGTTGTTGGGGTGGGTTGTTGTGTTGTTGGGTTGGTGGTGTGTTGTTGTGTTGGGGTGGGGTGTGGTGTGGTGTTAGCTGCTTAAAGTCAGGGTGTCCTATGTGCAGGTCAGCACATCATGTGTTGTGGTATTGAATTGTGGTATTGTAGTGTTGTGGTATTGTTTTGTGGTATTGCATTGTTGTAAAGGGGTATTGTATTTTCATATTGTGGTAATGTATTGTATTATCATGTTTATTACCTAGTTTGGTAATTTATAGTATTGTGGTATCATATTTTAATGCAGTATTGTATTGTGGTAGTGTATTGTGGTATTTAAGACACAGTGCAATGGTAAATGATTGAAAAATACACAATTAATCAGTTAATGCAGTGAATTGCAACAACATTCACAAACAAATTCTCCTACTTGTTTGTATATATTCATCGTCTGTTAGCATCACCTGACTGGGAATATTTCCTGTGTTATTCGAATTTTGAATATCTTTTAAAAATTGTTGCCTTAAGGTTTTATATTTAATACAATGATCAAGAAGATGGATTTCGTCTTCCAGTATGTTACACTTGTTGCACAATCTGTCTTCTTGTGGAATATTTAAATATCTACCTTTCTCAATCTTTAGGTCATGCCCGCTTATTCTGAGTTTAGTTAAAGCTTGTCTGTGTTTTGTATCTGGAAATGTTTAAAAGATAGGTTTCAGTTTTGTACTCTGCTACAATCGTATTGTAAGAATTTAGCTTTAATGGGTGTTTTTTTTCTTATCTTTCCAGTGTTCGATATATTCATTTTCTAATTTTTGATATACGACGTATTTCAGTCTATGTACGCTGAATGTGAATTGGTTTTCCAGATATGTAAACCAGCCTGAAATGAGCCCTGGGAGGGCTGACCTCCACCTGCCCTTGCAGGGTTTTTATCTCCCTCTTAACGGATATGTTGGTCACTTTAGACCAGCTTGAAAATGTTAGTCCCCTGGGGTTGAATTTAGTCTTGTATGGTATTATTATTCTTATTGATGTATTTTCGTACAGTGTTAGTTTTTGGGGGGTCGCACTGTATTGTTCTGAATCGTGTTGCAGTGCACCGATTTGTATTGGATTGTGTCAGTGTTTATAAGAGTACTGACCCATTCTTTTCTTTCTTTTTAATTTTTATTTTTTTTATTTTTTTTTTATTATTTTTTTTTTTTTTTACTTGTTTCTTTCTTTCTCTCCAGCTGTTCCTTCTCTGCTGTGAGAGTGTGTGAGTGTGTGTGTGTGTAGTAGTAGTAGTAGTAGTAGTCTTCAGTTGAACGTCTTCCCAAGTGGAATTAGACGGGGAACAAAAAGAAAAAAGAGGGGTGTGGGAGGTGGGGGGCGGGGCGGTGGGAACACAATTGGGCAGAGGGTGAAGAATGGGGGTGTGTGTGTGTGCGCGCATGTGTGTGTGTGGTGGGAAAAGATACAGAACATTGGAAAAACTAAAACATTAAAAGGGAGACAAAGGCATATAGAAGGAAACTGTAACATCAAACAACTATAACAACAATAACAGATGTCCTGTTGGACTATGCAGCAAACCTTCTGCAATAGCAGATAACATCATGAAATTGTCAAGAATACATTCACAAAAATACATTGTGTGTGTGTGTGTGTGTGTGTGTTTGATGTTTTGTGTAACGTGTGTTTACTAGAAGTGTCACAGGACAGAAAGAAGAGGGGAAGTGGAGGAAGGAGAGGGAATGCTTGTGATTATTAGTGTAGGAAAGTGTTTGTGTACGTATTAGAGGAAATGAGAAATAAGTGTGTGTGAGAGAGAGAGAGTGTGGCTTCAGCTTTTACTCTGATTTGTTCCACATTCCAGAGACTGAGGCAAACGATAACGCCGGATGAGCACTGGGGGCCCGCCGACCCCATCAGACGTCAGCTGTACCGGAAGGAAATGCTGCAGAGGCCGCCCCGACGACGGCTCCTGGACGTCCTGCGGTAGTCTGCCCCTGTGGCGTCTTGCTGCGGATCCTGCGATTCTCAGATGGCCGTTAATTCCTCCTCCTTCCTCTTCTTCACTGGAGCCAGCTGCTTGCTTCGTGTTTTTTGATGAAGTGCTTTTTATCGTTGCTGTTGCAGTTCAAAATGTGTCTGGTTTATCATGTCTCACCTCCAAACTCTCTTCACTGGCAGCTTTGGCAAGACTCTGAATCTGGATTGGGTTTTTTTTTTTTTTTTTTTATCTCCCGTGGAGAAATATTTGTTGTTAAATCGTAGGTGATAAATCCGTGGTTTTAAAAAGGTGATTTTTGGGGTGTTTTTTTTTCTCGCGGATTTTTGTACTTCAGGGTGATATTCTCTCGGTTCTGCACAGGGGCTGGATGAACATGATCACTGCCGGTGAATTGTAACGATACCCTTGCCCCCCCCCCCCCCCTCTTCCTCCAGCACCCCATTCCCCTGCAGGTTTAGACAGTCCCCCCTCCCCCCCCCGAGTTCAAACAACATCAAAAACAACAACAAAAACATTCATTGGAGCTGTTTGTAAGGTCACCATCCTGTTGATACTCATTCCTCAAACTTATTTCTATATTTCTTTCATTCATTTTGTTTCATTCTTTTTCAAACGTCATTTTTTTTTTTTTTTTTTTTTTTTTTTAAGAAGAAAGTGTTACCCTCACCATAGCGCTGCCTTCCACCCCCGTTAATTTACATGCATTAGTTTGCAAGAAGAATTGAGTTTTCTTATCTTAGTATTTTCCACCTATAGTTTTTATGGAACATATTTTATGAAGAGAATGAGACAGCTTCACCGACAACGTTTATTTCCTTCGTTTTCAAACATTTTGTAGAGAGGCAGGTTTGTCTTCTGATCATTTTCCTTTTCTTTTTCAAACATTATTTTATAGGAATCAAGGTTTGATCTCTCTGAAGCATTTTTCGCTTTTCCTATTTTATGTGATATATCTGTGGGTTTTATATATTTTCTCTCGCAGATACAATTATACAATAGGGTGATATTATCTCTGTTCCGCACAAGGGCTGGATAAACGTTATCACTGCCGGTGAAGTTGTCACTATACCCTTACTCTCCCCCGCTCCACCCCTTTCCCCTGTAAATTTTAAGAGTTGTGAGTTCAAATCCAGCTCAACAGTAGAATTTTCTGCACAGAAGATATTTTTTGTGTTGTGAATATTCATACTGCCACCTTCCTGTCGATTTCCATTCCTCAAACGTTTTTTTAATTTTATTTCTTAATTTCATTTTAAATTTCATTTTCAAACGTTATTTTTGTGTAAGAAAGTGTTACCCTCACCACCACCACTCCCATCCAGCGTCCCCTTCCGTCTCAATTTTCATGTAATATTTTGTAAGGAGTTTTATATAAGTATTTTCCGCTTTAAAAAAACTATGTTTGAAAACGGTAACTTTTTTTTTCTCTTGGTATTTTCCACTTTGAAACAGAAAACTGTTTTATTAGAAAAATACCGACACCATTTATTACTTTGTAGGTAGGAAGGAAGGAAGGAAGGTAGGTTTGGTCTCTATTTTTTTTCCGTTTTAAAGTATCTTTTCAAATCCTTTTTTTTTCAAAAATAAAAGAGTGTTACCTGACTTTGATATACATTTTTGTCTGGCAACCCCGACCGTGGAAGACTAGCGCCTTAACCAAGCTGCTGCCTTGTGAATCGTATGAAGGTGCGCGTGCCTGCGACATCAGGAAAACAAATTATTTAAGGTGGTGGGCTGGAAACCACAAGCGCTCACGAAAGGAAACCTTTAAGCCTTAAATTCAGAAACTATCATCAGTCACAAAATACTACAGCGGTGTGAACACTTTATTGACACGTTGGTGAAGACCATGCAATGTGCTTCCAAGAAAATCGTCTTTTCTTTCTTTCTTCTGTCTGTCGTGACACTACAGTGCAATTTGACATACAGAGACAATGTACAATTACAATGCAAAGACTAGATGTATGTTGACATTTTCACACAACAGAACGGACAGGCTGAAGTAATATTCCGAACCTTTCCTCTGAAACTGTCATCCCCGACAATATACAGTGAATTACTTGTAGTGATGGTAGTTGTTGTAAACATATGAATGACTGACAAAAAAAATGAACCATGTTATCAATAACTCAGTTGAAAAAAAAAAAAAGGAACATGTATCGATAATTCAGATGTGGTGAAATGAATAGAACATGTATCAATTCGGAGGGGGCGGGGGGGAGTGTGATGATGGAAAGGATGGAACTTGTATCTAATTCAGAAGGGGTTCAAAATCATTAAACAATCATTGATTGAAAAACATTAATCAATAAATCAGGTGATGGTGGAAAGAATGGAATGTATGAAAATCGAGGAGGGAAAGAGGAATGGCGAGTGGGAGGAGATTAATGGACCACGTATGAATTGTTCAGAAAGGGTGGAACAAGACAAGATGCAAGGAGACAGAGGGAGGAAAGAGACAGGGGGAGAATGAATACACCATGGTGTTAAGAGTGGGAGGGCACATGAATGAATAGCATTTCAATAATTGAGGGAAGGGGTCATTGTGATAAAGGGAGGGGGAAACAAGTATGAATAATTACCTCCAAATGCCAGTCAGTTTGACACACCGTTCTGTCTCAATCTGTACAGCATAACCCCTTGACTCTGGATAAACATTGTCTACTGACAGAATAACCCCTTGACTCTAGATAAACATTGTCTACTGAACAGAATAACCCCTTGACTCTACGTAAACATTGTCTGCTGAACAGTATATCCCCTTGACTCTAGATAAACATTGTCTACTGAACAGAATAACCCCTTGACTCTACGTAAACATTGTCTGCTGAACAGTATATCCCCTTGACTCTAGATAAACATTGTCTGCTGAACAGTATATCCCCTTGACACTAGATAACACTGTACACTGTCTACTGAACAGCATATCCCCTTGACACTAGATAAACACTGTACACTGTCTGCTGAACAGCAGAACCCGTTGACTCTAGATAAACATTATCTGCTGTACAGCATAACCCCTTGACTCTAAACATTATCTGCTGAACAGCATAACCCCTTTAGATAAACATTGTCTACTGAACACCATAACCCTTTGACTCTAGATAAACAGTGTCTGCTGAACAGCAAAACCCCTCATCTCTAGCTAAACACTGTCTTCTGAACAGCAGAACCCCTGGACTCTAAACATTGTCTTCTCTTTGGTGAACATCTCCCAGTCCTAAGTAATACGTAGCCGATTCACACGCTCAAGAAATTCATTTTTTGTATAAAGAAAGAGGATTTGAGAATGACAAATGCAGCAAATAATCTATCGTATAGATGGTGATAAGAAGCGATATATATTAGACGACGACATTTCAGGCGTTTTTAACCAGTGCTATAGTTCAAACATCTGAATGTTAAATGAAAAAACCACTATCTCACCAACATCTGAGTTAAATGAAATAACCACTATCTCACCAACATCTGAGTGTTAAATGAAATAACCACTATCTCACCATCCTTTCCCTTCTCTTACCCACTTACTTCATTCATTTCATTAACTCTACGGTCTAACAACATAATAGTAACGATAATCTTAATACAAATGAAATCTCAAACGCGCACTCTCGTACACAAACACACACGTGAAAATGCATTAAATGAAAGCATAGATGTGCACGTTTTCAAAGCAGACAATCGATGTACAGTCTCTGGCAAAACGGCTTTGGGACTGTAAGACTAGAAGATAAAACTAAAAACATAAAGACGATTTCATCCGTCAGTCTTCCATCTATAGTGATGCAATCTTCCAGTCTTGTGAATATCATAATGAATACAATACCACCCTCCACCCACACCCTTCTCTCTCAACCAATCTTCCAGTCTCGTGAATATCATAATGAATACCCCCCCTCTCAACCAATCTTCCAGTCTCGTGAATATCATAATGAATACTCCCCCCCACCCCCTCAACCAATCTTCCAGTCTCGTGAATATCTTAATGAATACAATACCCCCCCCCTCCCCCTTTCTCTCTCTCAACCAATCTTCCAGTCTCATGAATATCTTAATGAATACAATACCCCCCCCCCACACACACACACACACACACCCTTCTCTCTCAACCAATCTTCGAAACTACTTGCAACAAACCCATACTGATCCCTTTTCAAATTGAAAACCATCAGACTAAAATTACCACTGGCACTAAGAAAATACCTAATGAAATATAAACTATATCTTTCTTTTTGTTCAACTTATTTATATAGTAACTATATGTCAAATCTGCTCCACTATTTGCCAATCCCTTTGCCAGGCTGTGTTAAATGTAAATAAGAGATCGGATTCCAGACCTCAGTGTTAAGAGCATTAGTCATGGAAATCAATAATAATAATTATACAAACTGTAAACAGGTACATGAATATATGTATACAGATAATAAAACAAGGAAACAAAAAGACATGAAGTTAGTGAGATAAGAAAAACCACACAGACTGCTCCTGAATGGCTGGCGTAAGAACCAGCAGAGAGTGTTTGATTCGTAATGCATGCATCCCAAACATCACATTTCATTTTCAATGATAATGGACACAAATGTTAATGGACTGTGTTCAATGACTTAGTATTCGTTTGAATATTTTATGCTTGGCCAAATCACAATTAATCTGTGCTGTTTATTTATTTGACATGAACATGGTTTTCTAAACACTGATTGCATTTTGACACCGTATCTTTTTTTCCTTGACCCATGGTAAGCTTGGCAACACTTTTGCCCTTTCCAATTTACAACACAAATACTTAGTCACAAGTGTTGTAATAACTCGTTGGAATTCGGTGACACTTCATACTCTTCAATAACATGGTCCCAATAGCGTGAAAACTGCTGACTGGATTTCAAAACAGCTGTTTCAGAACAAATGAAACGTCTGTTTGACTGCTGATAATACGCGAGATTCAGTTGACAATATTATAGCTGATTTTCTTCATCAACAACACACACACACACATACACACAAAGAAAAGCAGTTTAATATCGACGTATATGTTATTGGAATAAAGTGATTGGAATTAACACTTATCTGTGACAAGTGTGTGCTGAGTCATTCCATTCTAGTTAGATGACAACACATGAGACATGGAAGTGTGACCTCGCGTCCCTCCCCTGTAACAACACTCCTCCAGCGTGGTGAACAGCGACCTCAGCCATGTGCTGACATTTTTATCTGAGAGACAAACATTCAACGGAGAAAGAAATTTTGGTTTTCAAAGTGCGACACAACATGATGCATAGAAGCCAGTGATGCGGTCAGACTGACGGGTAAATACCATGATAAAAATACCCCGACAGAAGCTACACATTTCTACCTCTCATCTTCCTCCACACCCCTCGAAAACAGCATCGGAATTCCTCTCCCCCTCCTCAAGCATTCAAACGACCAAGAATATGATCCACTATCCACAACACCGCCTGATGACTCCCTCATGTCTTAGTCATCTGCAGCCAACATGTCCCAGCTCCATACACAGTAACAGTGCCTACACATTCCATTCAAGTCCTGTTAACAGATTTAAACCCAGCGGACCATCTATCTCAAACCCGAACCACTTTACGAACTTAAAACAACTCCAATCTGAAGCTTGGACCTGAACTTTCCAATCCACATTCACAATACCACGTCCACAAAAACTTTCACATTGTGTCCACAGCACCATGTCTGAACAAATCGGAGAAGCTTGCCACATACCAGCACGAAAACTAAATCTTTCAATAGAGGATGTAAAACTTCTGATTAATTAGTCATGGGGTCTTATAGTCATACAACGCACATCGTATATGAGGACTATAGGATTACGGAAAAAAAAAAACCCAAGGCCTTTTATGTCATTTGGTGGGGAGTGTGAATTTCGAAGGCAACTGCCCTTCCGAATATACTTGTGACTGGTCTCTGAACGTGGCCACATTCTTTCCATTGTACACTGTCAACCGCCCCTGTGCGAATGAGATTGATGAGACGTCCACATTGACATGGAATGAGGTCAGTCGGAATTCCTCTCCCCCTCCTCCAACATTCAAACGCAGACTGAACACGGAGTCTAAGAGCGTGGGGACGCGTGGAGGAGGTAACGAGGAACTATCTCGCGCGCCGCTTTCCTTCTGCAAAACTATGGAGCGAAAATGTGACAAGTCTGGTCATAGACATGGTCCCGTCAATGGAAGAACGTCGGTTTGGTGATCCCTGCACATGGCAGAGAGAGACAGAGAGATGGACAGATGGCATCCTCTGTGTTACCTGGGAGCCCACGTGACGTGCTGTGAAGGGGTGGGGCACAATACCCATTGTATGAAACGTGCTTTCAGTACAGTGAAATCTATAACCATTAACAACCGGTGATGGTGATGGTGATCTTCATCAAGAAAAAAAATTCAGTGTGATAACTCTCTCCCCAACAATAATGGAAGCAAAAACCCTGCCCCCCCACCCCCAAACCCTTTTCATAATCATGTAAACACAATTTGGTTTACAATTACCTTACCCAATTTCTTTCCGCCTCTTGTTTTCTCTGTTTCTCTCAAAGATAAAAAGTGCTAGCCAGCACAACTCACTCTCACCCCCTCTCTCTCTCTCACACACACACACACAAACACACACGCGTGCATGCGATAACCCACATCGCTGCGCTAAACGTGGATTGGTCAGTGCAATGAACACAGCATATTACAAACACTATTGGTGGAATGAAACAGCGCAGTCACAGTTAGGTTACTATGAACCTGCAAAACGTAGCCATGCAATCACTCAGCACACCAACCCCGAAATGGTGATGCATGGAGAGAGAGGCAATGCTGACCAAACCATTGACACTCTTACCACCTCGCTGCCCTTCACGTCTCTCTCCATGCACCAAGCAAAGTGAAAACAAAAGGGATAAAAATAACACTGATCCACTGTATCAACAGTCAGTTGAATGTGCGACAAAGATGTTCAAAACAAAAATGATCAGATAAATTGATCCAGAAAAAGTGACAAACCGAACTGATCCATCGTATCAACAATCAGTTGCACGTGTGATACAAAGATGTTCAACTTTTATAGGTGACTTTATGAAGCAAATTGAAATAGAAAGTTTCTCTTTTCACTCGACTCGTTTTCTTTGAGAAGCCATGAAAACGGCAGGGGCATCAACATGGCATTGTCATTTCTTCTTCTTTTGTACCAAACACTGCTGCGGTAATAACGCCAGGAAAAAAGGCAATGGAACTCAAAGACAAGCAGATAACAAAAGAGCTGAACACAGTGATTTTTTTCTCCTAAACATAAAAATTATCAAATCTTCCGTATCACCAGATGAGCTAAATGCAGTGAAATATTTCTTCCAAACAGAACAGAACGTCCATATTCATCAGAAAGCACAAGAATCTGATCGACAAAAGAATCAACCAACCAACAACACTATCCTTATTCCCGGTGTGAATTCTGTTAAGCACAAACACTGCATTATAACTCAAACCTGTGACTTCACTTTTCCACATGACTTCAGTATATGCTACTTTTCTTTCTTGGCCTGTACCAGGAGCATAGATTAATCAATTTGTTGAAATCAGTTGTTTCGCTGTCTCTCCACAATAAGAAGCCGTATTGACCAAATTTAGACATGTATATGTTTTGTTTTTCTTAAATTTGGACAGCTTAATGCCCATTGCATGTTGCCAGAAAACTTCAGCAAAACATCTTAATTTCTCTTGTCATAATTCATCTCTTGGATATAAAACAGAGCTGAAATGCTGGTCAACATGGAATTCTATCCATGTTCAAGATAACTTTTATCTAAATGAGTCATTCACCGATCACTCTGAAAAATCTACGCTGCTACTCGAGATTGTTTTTCCCATGATGACCCATCATATGAAATAGTTTGACAGCGATATCCTCGTTCTGCAGATTCAAGGCAAAGCCACTACTGCTGGAAGTCTTCTCGGACAACAACGTACCACAAATGTCGTAAAAACACAGTTCAAAAACAAGCATTGAAATATCTACAAGCCATTCATATTGCAGACAAGAGAAACGTGTCCTGGTGGTTTTCATTGAAATATCTACAAGCCATTCATATTGTAGACAAGAGAAACGTGTCCTGGTGGTTTTCATTGAAATATCTACAAGCCATACATATTGTAGACATGAGAAACGTGTCCTGGTGGTTTTCATTGAAATATCTACAAGCCATTCATATTGTAGACAAGAGAAACGTGTCCTGGTGGTTTTCATTGAAATATCTACAAGCCATTCATATTGTAGACAAGAGAAACGTGTCCTCGTGGTTTTCACAGCCTCACTCTTAGCAAAAAGAGCGGTTCTCCAAGTCCAGTGATTAATCATTATGAACCAAAACATACATCGATACAATGTCTGACAAAACCATGCGGTGTCACACTCTGCGTTGGTGAACTTTAGGAAGCGTATGGATCACATCTTTCACCAGCAACAAACATACCCGACATCCATCTGACAGGTCATGGCGTGACGTCTTTGTGCATCAACGGCCACACCTCCTGCCAGAGAAGGAATAACCAGGGAACCACATGACGGGTCACAACAAACTCGTCAGAAACCTTCCGCCAAGTCCCTTCCACAGTCCTGCAGACCTGTCAGAAAAGGAAGAACCAGAAATACCATCCTCTCTGCTACCAGTTAACAAAGGAAGTGGAACAACGACTTCCCAATAATCGGTCATACATAAAAGCTGGAAAAAAAAAAAAATTCTCTGCGACACAAGAAACCAAAAGAGTCACGTGTTGTGTAGTGAGGTCCGAGCTGGTGGTGACGATGTCAATCTAGAGGCGGGTTTCGTAACGGCTGAGGTCGCCGCTGTGGTGACTGTCGGCGTCTGTGTCTCGCTCGCGGGTGGGGATCTCGTGCTCCATGAGGAAGGGCGGGCCCTCCATGTGGTCGTCTGCCCAGGGGTCGCCCAACAGGCGGTCCGGGCCTACCTCCCGCAGACTCTGCAGCGACTCCGTCTCGGGGAAGAAGGTGGACGCCCCACGCGGGCTGGGCGCGCGGCTGTCGGGCCACTTGGGGCTCAGCATGCCCCCGCTCCAGTCCCGGGTCGGCACCTCGCCGCGCCGCCCGTGCAGCCCCAGCAGGTCCGGGTCACTGCCTTGCCGGGATCGGGACGGGCTCCGCACTCCTCCGTCGTAGCGCACGGGGCTCAGGTTGCGGACGTAGGGGTCGTCGTAGTCGTAGCGGGACGGGCTGTGACTCCGCAGCTGCCGCTCCCTGTCCCGGTCCCTGTCGCCGTACGCCTCGTAGCGGGAGGGACTCACGTTGCGCAGCGTCCTCTGCCGCTCCAGGCCGCCTCGAGAGCTGAAGCTGGGCTGGCGGTACGCCGAGAGCCCGGCACCGGCGCCGCCGAAGTCCCCGCTAGAGCGGCGGTCGGTGAGACTGGGCCGGCGGCTGTAGTGGTCCGAGTGGTGCCCGAGCCGCCCGCTCAGGTCCGACAGCGACGGCCGCGCTCCGATGTCGCCCATCATGGCCCGCTGACCAGAAACGTCACCGCCACCGCCGGCGCCGCCGATCCCCGCCGCTCTGTCCGTCAAACTGGGACGACGTGTCGTGTCCCCGTAGGCACCGCGAACTGCAAGGGAGGTGGGCAATACATCCATCCAGCCAGCCATGTCCTCATAACAATGTAAGGAAAAGCGGCTTGTGGGCGATGGGCGCAATATCCGAGTGGTTAAAGCGTTGGATTTTCAATTGAAGGTCCTGGGTTCGAATCTCGCTATCGGCGCCTGGTGGGTAAAGGGTGGCGATCTTTCCCATCTCCCATGTCAACATATGTGCAGACCTGCTAGTGCCTGAACCCTCTTCGTGTGTATACGCAAGCAGATCAAATACTCACGTAAAAGATCCTGTAATCCACATCAGCGTTCGGTGGGTTATGGAAACAAGAACATACCCAGCATGTACAGCCCCGAAAAAGGAGTATGGCTGCCTACATGGCGGGGTAAACACGGCCATACACATAAAAGCCCACTCGTGTACATACAAATGGACGTGGGAGTTGCAGCCCACGAACGCAGAAGAAGAAAAAGGCTTGTGAGCGACAAGATAGTATGGGGAAGTACATTCAAATTGCGTTTACATTAAAACATTGTAACAGTATAACACACTCAAAACGTAAAAAAAATAATACAGACACAAAACCCCATGTCAATTCTTTTTCTGTGGCAGTCTCTCCAGCCTTCTTCTCTCACACCCACATGTCAAAATGCAGGAGAACAATGTTCTTCTCGCACATGTTTCCTCTTGTGTGCTCATGTTTTATCTCTCTCGCTCTGCTGTCCAAATGCGCGTGCATGCACACACACACACACACCCTCACACATATCTAAAAGTATGTAAACAAATAAAATGAACGGCACGAAAAAAAAAGACTGACCTGCCCAACAAGACTACCCACCCCAAAGACCGCTATAAAACGACATCCGGCTCATTCAAACCAACCCACAATCTAACCCACCCTGCAACAGAAAGCAGTCAAAGTGAACCAGTCAAATCAGCCAACCTTCTCACCATCCGGCCCACCCATGCAGCCACTCATCAGCCATCCACGCACTTTGCAACTAACCAACCACTAACCCATCTGCCCATCCCCTCTTCACTCAACCATCCCACCCCTTACCAACCAATCAACCGACCCATCTAGTCACTCACCAGCCAGCTAACAAACCCACCCACCCACCCGCCGACACAGTCAACAACCGACCACTCCACCCACACACCCATCCAAAACACCCAGCCACTAATCCACCCACTCACAGTCCACCCATCCACCCACCCATCTAGTCACTCACCAGCCAGCCAACCACCCCAACCCACTCAGTCAACAATCAACCACTCCACCCACTCAGCCACTAACCCACCCACCCAGCCACTAATCCACCCACTGCACCCACCCAGCCACTAATCCACCCATTTACAGTCCACCCAGCCACTAACCCACCCACCCACCCAGCCACTAACCCACCCAGCCATTAATCCACCCACTCAGTCCACCCAGCCACTAATCCACCCACTCACAGTCCACCCAGCCACTAATCCACCCATTTATAGTCCATCCAGCCACTAACCCACCCACCCAGCCACTAACCCACCCACTCCACCCACCCAGCCATTAATCCACCCACTCACAGTCCACCCAGCCACTAATCCACCCACTCACAGCCCACCCAGCCATTAATCCACCCACTCACAGTCCACCCAGCCACTAATCCACCCGCTCACAGTCCACCCAGCCCCAAATCCACCCACTCCACCCACTAATCCACCCACCCACACAGCCACTAATCCACCCACTCCCAGTCCACCCAGCCACTAATCCACCCACTCCACCCACCCAGCCAATAATCCACCCACTCACAGTCCACCCAACCACTAATCCACCCACTCACAGTCCACCCAGCCATTAATCCACCCACTCACAGTCCACCCAGCCACTAATCCACCCGCTCACAGTCCACCCAGCCCCAAATCCACCCACTCCACCCACTAATCCACCCACTCAGTCCACCCACCCACTCCACCCACACAGCCACTAATCCACCCACTCCACCCACCCAGCCACTAATCCACCCACTCACAGTCCACCCAACCACTAATCTACCCACTCACAGTCCACCCAGCCACTAATCCACCCACTAATCTACCCACTCACAGTCCACCCAGCCACTAATCTACCCACTCACAGTCCACCCACCCACTAACCCACCCACCCAGCCAATAATCCACCCACTCAGTCCACCCAACCACTAATCCACCCACTCACAGTCCACCCAGCCACTAACCCACCCACTCCACCCACCCAGCCACTAATCCACCCACTCACAGTCCACCCAACCACTAATCTACCCACTCACAGTCCACCCAGCCACTAATCCACCCACTCACAGTCCACCCAGCCACTAATCTACCCACTCACAGTCCACCCAGCCACTAATCCACCCACTCACAGTCCACCCAGCCACTAATCCACCCACTCCACCCAGCCACTAATCTACCCACTCACAGTCCACCCAGCCACTAACCCACCCACTCACAGTCCACCCAGCCACTAATCTACCCACTCACAGTCCACCCAGCCACTAATCCACCCACTCCACCCACCCAGCCACTAACCCACCCACTCCACCCACTCACAGTCCACCCAGCCACTAATCCACCCACTCCACCCACTAATCTACCCACTCACAGTCCACCCAGCCACTAATCTACCCACTCACAGTCCACCCAGCCACTAACCCACCCACTCACAGTCCACCCAACCACTAACCCACCCACTCACAGTCCACCCAACCACTAACCCAGCCACTAATCCACCCACTCACAGTCCACCCAGCCACTAACCCACCCACTCCACCCACCCAGCCACTAATCCACCCACTCACAGTCCACCCAGCCACTAATCACCCCACCAGCCACTAATCCACCCACTCCACCCACCCACTCACAGTCCACCCAGCCACTAATCCACCCACTCACAGTCCACCCACCCACTAACCCACCCACTCACAGTCCACCCAACCACTAACCCACCCACTCACAGTCCACCCAGCCACTAATCCACCCACTCAGCCACTAATCCACCCACCAGCCACTAACCCACCCCACTCACAGTCCACCCAGCCACTAATCTACCAACTCCACCCACCCAGCCACTAATCCACCCACTCACAGTCCACCCAGCCACTAATCCATCCACTCAGTCCACCAGCCACTAACCCACCCACTCACAGTCCACCCAGCCACTAATCTACCAACTCCACCCACCCAGCCACTAATCCACCCACTCACAGTCCACCCAGCCACTAACCCACCCACTCCACCCACCCAGCCACTAACCCACCCACTCCACCCACCCAGCCACTAACCCACCCAGCCACTAACCCACCCACTCCCACCCCCACCCAGCCACTATATCACCCACCCTACCCAGTCCCACCCAGCCACTAATCCACCCACTCACCCACCCAGCCACTAATCCACCCACTCACAGTCCACCCAGCCACTAATCCACCCACTCCACCCACCAGCCATATCCACCCACTCCACCACCCAGCCACTAATCCACCCACTCACAGTCCACCCAGCCACTAATACCACCCACCCACCCAGCCACTAATCCACCCATACATCCACCCAGCCACTAACCACCCATACAGTCCACCCAGCCACTAACCCACCACTCCACCCACCCAGCCACTAACCACCCACTCACACACCCCAGCCACTAATCCACCCACTCCACCCACCCAGCCACTAACCCACCCACTCCACCCACCCACATAACCACCACTCACACCACCCAGCCACTAATCACCATCCACCACCCACCACTAATCCACCCACTCCACCACCCACCACTAACCACCACTACATCCACCCAGCCACAACTACCACCCACCACCACAGTCCACCTGCCCACTCGGTCAACAACCAACCACTGCACCCACCCAGCAACCAAGCTACCCACCCACTCCACCCCTCACACACCACCCACTCACCAACCAACCTACCTACAACTTACCAACACAACCACTCACCAACCAACACAACCACTCACCAACCCACCCGCCCACTCACCAACCAACCCACCCACCCACTCACCAATCAACCCACCCATCCACTCAGCAACCAACCAACCCACCCATCCACCCACCTAGCAACCAACCCACCCACCCACTCACCAATCAACACACCAAATAACCCACCCATCCACCCACCCACTCACCAATCAACCCACCCACCCGATCACCAACCAACCAACCCACCCATCCACCCACCCGATCACCAACCAATCCACCCACCAACCAACCCACCCACCCACCCACCAACCAACCCACCCACCAACCCACCCACCAACCAACCCACCCACCAACCAATTCACCCACCCACTCACCAACCAACCCACCCACCCACCCACCTGAGCCCTCCCTCAGGGCGAACTCTGTGATGCTGGGCCGTCTCCGGGACTCCAGCAGGCCGGAGGGCAGCGGGCTCAGCTGGGACAGTCGGTTCCTGTCCCTCTCCCGCTCCCTCTCCCGCTCGTCCTCCAGCTGCGCCGCCTCCGTGTCCACGGCCCCAGGAAGGCGCGCGCGACGCCGGAAACTGCCCAGGCGGTGCTTCTGTTCCCACAGCTTCTGGCGCATGCGCTCCTCGCGTCGCTTCTTCTCCAGTTCCTGTTTTGGTGTGTGGAGAGAGTGTGGGTTCGGTTCGGTTAGGTTAGAGGGTGGTGTGTAGTTTTGTTACGTATTTCGTTTTCTACCTGCCTTTTTGTCAACTTTGGGACTGAGAATGGAGAGTTTCTTTAGGATTCCATTTTCGCACGGACCAGGTTTTTTTTTTTTATAAAAAAAATATTCCAATCCTCTATCAGAATTATGCAAAAAGCGTACGTTTGTTAATAAATGGGCGCGTGCGCGCACACACACACACACACGTACCTCCATACGCTGTTTCTCCACAATGGAGGTGACCTGACTGAGGAGATCGTCCAGTTTAGTCTCTGTGGAGTCTTTGCCCATGGAGGCCAGTGACAGTGCTCGGTCCAGAGGGAAGAAGTCGTAGTTCTCTTTTTTCAGCTGAAAAAAACACAAACCCAACAGTATCAGAGGTTGACGTAAGCATGTGTTGCTGTTGTTGTTGTTGTTGTGTGTGCGTGTGTGTGTGTGTTTCTGTTCTTTAGTTTAGCGTCTTTTCACATCAGTGATATTAGACGATTATGTGTGTGTGTGTGTGTGTAGTATGTGTGCGCGCGCGCCAGTGTGTGATTTTGTGATTGCGTGTTCAGCATATTTGTGGGTATGGGGGAATATGTGTGTGTGGGGGGGCGGAGGGGGGTTGCCGGGGGGGGGGGGGGGGAGTGCTGACGCATACACTACGTATCACATTATGTGTGGATATAGGATATAGATGTCTGTGCCCATGGAAGTGCACACTGCAGACAGACAGACATAGTGACAGGCGAACAGGCCAGACAAGTTCCATGCACGTTCAGCACACAAACCCTTCACAGTCCACCAAGTCAGTTAGCGTGTAGGGCCCCGTGGGTCCAGGCAGCGAGAGACTGTCAGCAAACCGGATCGGACCCAACACTTGTCAGATTCACCACCCACCTTCCACTGGACCATGACAGGTGGCCTGGACGCTATTATTCGGGTGAGACGTAAACCGAAGTCCCGTGTGTAGGATGTGCTCAACGCGCGTAAAAGAACCCACGGCAACAACAGAGTATGAATGAATGAATGACTATGTATGCATGCATTGCATTGCATTGTATTGTATTGAAAGCATTGCATTGTCTGTATTGCAATGCATTGTATTGCAATGTATTGTATTGCTCTGCATTGTATTGTTCCGGAAACTCACCAGCTTGAAGACATACATCTCCAGAGCAGTGTAGTCGTTGACCTTGATGTAGTATTGTATTTTATTGTATTACATGGCATTGCATTGCATTGCATTGTATTGCATTGTATTGTACTGCTTTGCGTTGTATTGCATTGCACTGCATTGTAGTGGAGACTCACCAACTTGAAGACATACATCTCCAGAGCCGTGTAGTCGTTGACCTTGATGTAGTATTGTATTTTATTGTATTACATGGCATTGCATTGCATTGCATTGTATTGTATTGTATTGTACTGCTTTGCGTTGTATTGCATTGCACTGCATTGTAGTGGAGACTCACCAACTTGAAGACATACATCTCCAGAGCAGTGTAGTCGTTGACCTTGATGTAGTATTGTATTTTATTGTATTACATGGCATTGCACTGCATTGCATTGTATTGCATTGTATTACATGGCATTGCATTGCATTGCATTGCATTGCATTGCATTGTATTGTATTGTACTGCTTTGCGTTGTATTGCATTGCACTGCATTGTAGTGGAGACTCACCAACTTGAAGACATACATCTCCAGAGCAGTGTAGTCGTTGACCTTGATGTAGTATTGTATTTTATTGTATTACATGGCATTGCATTGCATTGCATTGTATTGCATTGTATTGTACTGCTTTGCGTTGTATTGCATTGCACTGCATTGTAGTGGAGACTCACCAACTTGAAGACATACATCTCCAGAGCAGTGTAGTCGTTGACCTTGATGTAGTATTGTATTTTATTGTATTACATGGCATTGCATTGCATTGCATTGTATTGTATTGCATTGTATTGTATTGTACTGCTTTGCGTTGTATTGCATTGCACTGCATTGTAGTGGAGACTCACCAACTTGAAGACATACATCTCCAGAGCAGTGTAGTCGTTGACCTTGGTTCCGTTGAGGTGGATGAAGAAGAAGATGTAGGACCACATGTTGTGCTCCGACCTCACGTGGTGGTCAAACCCCTGGAGGAAAAAGGTGCACTATAGTATAGCATAGTATAGTATAGTATAGTATAGTATTGTGTAGGACAGCATAGCATAGCATAGCGTAGCACAGCATAGGATAGGATAGTACAGTACAGTACAGTACAGTACAGCAGGGTATGGCGTGGTATGGCATGACATGGTATGTTACAGTGTGGTATGGCATGGCATGGCATGGCATGGCATGGTATGAAATGGTATGGCATGGTATGAAATGGTATGGTATGGCATAGTATGGTATGGTATGGTATGGTATGGTATGGCATAGTATGTATGAAATGGTATGGTATGGCATAGTATGGTATGGTATGGTATGGTATGGCATAGTATGTATGAAATGGTATGGCATAGCATGGTATGAAATGGTATGGTATGGCATAGTATGGTATGGTATGGTATGGTATGGTATGGTATGGTATGGCATAGTATGGTATGGTATGGCATAGTATGGCAAGGTATGGTATGGCATAGTATGGTATGGCATGGTATGGTATAGCATAGTATGGTATGGTATGGCATAGTATGGCATGGTATGGTATGGCATAGTATGGCAAGGTATGGTATAGTATGTGGCAAGGCTTTCCTTGGGATGGCATGGTTCGGTTGGTATAGCAATAAGGTACGTGAGAGAGACAGAGACGCATTTTGAGAAAGAGACGCATTCAAAGAAAGACAGCAAGAGAGGGAGAGAGAGGGAGAGAGAGAGAGAGGGAGAGAGAGGAAGACGAGAAAAGGGATTTTTTACACGTGTGCTGTTATATACCTTGCCGTGATGTTCGAAGTCGTAGCTGTTGCGGCTGCAGATGAAACAGGTATCTCTCATGTCCGATTCGGCCGTCCACTGTGAAAGGAAGGACACACACACACACACACATTCGGAATGTATCCACACGAAGATATGCAATCACCCTATTCGAACCATGGCCATATTGAATAAACTATACAAAAAGGATTAACATTTAACACAACAACTCAAACTAGAGCAATAACAAACCCAGACAGTTGTAAACATGTGTCATACATGTTTAGAATGCATACAACAGAACATTAGATCATTAAAAAAAAAACAACAACCCTGGTAACTGAACACAGTCATCGAACACACGGAAAATGCACGCCTTACTACCCACTGGGGCCATTGGTGTGCCCGAGGACAGGAAGGAGTGACAGAAAGGGATCAGTAGTGCAAGGTGTGTTTCGGCCAAACTGGCTCACCATAAAAGAAAAAAAGGAAAAACAAACCCCATCGTTTTCATTACCTTGAGGTCTCGGAGCTCGGAGAAGGTGTCGACGATGATGCCGAAGATGATGTTGAGGCCAATGGTGGTGATGAAGACGAAGAAAGACACGTGGTACAGAACGACAAAGCCGAACTTCTCGAAGGTCTTCTCGTTCTCGTGTGGGGTCATGGTCTGTTGGCATGCACATGTTATTGGTTAAAGGGGTGGAAGTGGGGAGGGGGGAGGAGGGGAAGGGAAATACACAGAGAGAGAGAGAGGGAGGGAAATAGAGAGGGAGTTAGGGACAGAGGGAGGGAAATAGAGAGGGAGAGAGAGAGACAGAGGGAGGAAAATAGAGAGAGAGAGAGACAGAGGGAGGGAAATAGAGAGGGAGAGAGAGAGAGAGAGAGAGACAGAGGGAGGGAAATAGAGAGACAGAGGGAGGAAAATAGAGAGGGAGAGAGAGACAGAGGGAGGGAAATAGAGAGAGACAGAGGGAGGGAAATAGAGAGACAGAGGGAGGGAAATAGAGAGGGAGAGAGAGAGGGAGGGAAATAGAGAGGGAGGAAAATAGAGAGGGAGAGAGAGACAGAGGGAGGGAAATAGAGAGAGAGAGACAGAAGGAGGGAAATAGAGAGGGAGAGAGAGAGGGAGGGAAATAGAGAGGGAGAGAGAGGGACAGAGGGAGGGAAATAGAGAGAGAGATAGAGACAGAGGGAGGGAAATAGAGAGACAGAGGGAGGGAAATAGAGAGAGAGATAGAGACAGAGGGAGGGAAATAGAGAGACAGAGGGAGGGAAATAGAGAGAGATAGAGGGAGGGAAATAGAGAGAGAGACAGAGGGAGGGAAATAGAGAGAGACAGAGGGAGGGAAATAGAGAGAGAGACAGAGGGAGGGAAATAGAGAGAGAGATAGAGGGAGGGAAATAGAGAGAGAGAGAGAGGGAGGGAAATAGAGAGGGAGAGAGAGACAGAGGGAGGGAAATAGAGATAGAGACAGAGGGAGGGAAATAGAGAGGGAGAGAGAGAGACAGAGGGAGGGAAATAGAGAGACAGAGGGAAGGAAATAGAGAGGGAGTGAGGGGAAAGAAAGAAAGACAGTGAGAGACACCACTACCTCAAATAGATCCCCTCGAAGACACAACCTTAAAGACCCACCTGAAACAGATCCCCTCGAAGACACAACCTTAAAGACCTACCTGAAACAGATCCCCTCGAAGAGATCGACCTCCTCAAAGACACAGCCTCAGAGAGATCCCCTCAGACCTACTTTAAATAGATCCCAGCAAAGATACCAGTTCCCTCAAAGACACCCCCTCAAAGAGATCCCCTCAGAGACCCACTTCAAAGAGATCCCCTCAAAGACACAACAGATCACTTCAGAGACACCCACCTCGAAGAGACCCACCTGAAAGGCACCAGATCCTCTGACACCCACTTCAAAGAGAGATCACCTCGGAGTCACCCAGCTCAAAGAGGGAGATCCTCTCACACCTACTTTAAATCGATCCCAGCAAAAATACCAGCTCCTTCAAAGACACCCACCTCAAAGAGATCTCCCCAGAGACAACCAGCTCAGAGACTCACCTCAAAGACGCCATCCTCAAAGAGACCCACCTCAAAGACACCAAATCCTCTAACAGACACCCACTTCAAAGAGAGATCGCCTCCGAGGCACCCACCTCAAAGAGACCCCCCCCACCCCAAAGAGATACCCACCTCAAAGAGACCCCCCCAAAGAGATACCCACCTCAAAGAGACCCCCTCCAAGAGATACCCACCTCCAAGAGACCCCCTCCAAGAGATACCCACCTCAAAGAGATCCCCTCCAAGAGATACCCACTTCAAAGAGACCCCCTCCAAGAGATACCCACCTCAAAGAGACCCCCTCCAAGAGATACCCACCTCAAAGAGATCCCCTCCAAGAGATACCCACCTCAAAGAGATCCCCTCCAAGAGATACCCACTTCAAAGAGACCCCCTCCAAGAGATACCCACCTCAAAGAGATCCCCTCCAAGAGATACCCACTTCAAAGAGACCCCCTCCAAGAGATACCCACCTCAAAGAGATCCCCTCCAAGAGATACCCACTTCAAAGAGACCCCCTCCAAGAGATACCCACCTCAAAGAGATCCCCTCCAAGAGATACCCACTTCAAAGAGATCCCCCTCCAAGAGATACCCACCTCAAAGAGATCCCCTCCAAGAGATACCCACCTTCAAAGAGACCCCCTCCAAGAGATACCCACCTCAAAAAGACCTCCTCCAAGAGATACCCACCTCAAAGAGATCCTCCTCAAAGACACTCACCTCAAAGAGATCCCCTCAAAGACACCCACCTCAAAGAGACCCGCTCCAAGAGATACCCACTTCAAAGAAATCCTCCTCAAAGACACCCACCTCAAATAGATCCTCCTCAAAGACACCCACCTGAAAGAGATCACCCTCAAAGACACCCCCCTCAAAGATCCCCCTCCAAGAGATCCCCCTCAAAGACACCCACCCTCCAAGAGACCCTCACCTCAAAGAGATCCCCCTCCAAGAGACACCCACTTCAAAGAGATCCCCCTCCAAGAGACACCCACCTCAAAGAGGTCCCCCTCCAAGAGACACCCACCTCAAAGAGGTCCCCGATTAGCCCGTATCGGATGACGGTGACGGTGCACTGCCAGAGCGTGTTGCAGTAGAGGTTGCTGTTGGGGTCAAACATGCTCCTCATCATAGCGAAGCCGATGATGCCGTACAGGTAGAACACCACCAGGCCCAGCACCGCCACCCACAGCAGGGATTTGCCTGGAATTTGCCACGCACGCACGAACACACACACATACATACTGTTTGTAAAATTGTGTTTTGTTATTGTTTTTTTAATCAGGAGTTTGGAAAAAAAATCACTTGAATGCATTTTGAATGCTTGCTATGGAAGAAGGGTTTAGTGCGCAGTCCAATAGGACATTTGATCTACAAGTTGTTTGATGTTAGCTTTTTCTACCATTATGCTCATGTACTTTTTTTTAAAGGTTCACAAACTCAGTCACACACACTTACACACACACATTCACACACAGTGTGCAGCATGCACCTTCACACGTTTAATAACCCTTGGCAACGAAAGGGTCCCTGGCAGAAATTCAGTTGAAAAATCCACCTTATATATATATATATATGTGTGTGTGTGTGTGTGTGCGTGCGTGCGTGCGTGAGAGACAGAGAAACAGAAAGAAAGAGAGAGAGAGGGAGATTGCGTGCACATGTGTGATTGAAGCATGACGGAATGATAGAGGAAAAAGAATGATGACCGTCAAAAGGCAAGCAGCCTGTTGTGCTCGTGACTCCATGTTTGTACAGCGCACAGAGAGGGCTGGCCGCAATGGACGTGTCATTACTACCACAGATACCAGTACCATTGCTACTACAACTCAGAAGAAAAGTGATGATACTATTACTACTACTACTGATGGAGTCTCCCGTCGGTCTGACGGATGAGTAGGCAGGCAGGCTTATCTGTCGGTGTGTGTCCTCATATGGGAGAAGAGGCCGATTCTGGATGCGCAGCACTTCCCACAGGTGTTGCAAGGGAAAACGTCTCCAGAAGTTGAGCCCTGCTTCCTTCGCTCACGCTTCTCCTTAATGGCCAGTGTTCTCTTGTTTTCAAACATCTTTATACCACTAGAGCACGGCGTCCCCCAGCGAGAGCGGTCAAGGGCATCAGTTTCCCAGGAAGCGATGTCTATGTCACAGGCTTTGAGGTTTGTTTTCAAGGTGTCCTTGAAGCGCTTGCAGGGTCTTCCAAGTTCACGGTGGCCTTCCTTCAGCTGGCCATACAAAAGCATGTTCGGGATCCTGCTGTCTGTCATGCGGACAACGTGTCCTGTCCAGCGTGGCTGGCACTGGATCAGCAGGCTTTCGATGCTGGGCAGGCCGCTCCTCTCTAGGACATGGAGGTTGGAGACCCTGTCTTGCCACTTTATACCGAGGATCTTTCATTGGCATCTCTGGTGAAACTGCTCATGTTGTTGAATGTGACGGCGATACGTCGTCCATGTTTCACAGTAGTACAAGAAGGTGGCCAGCACTTGGACCACTACTACCACTACTGCTGCTGCAAACAACAAGAACAACGATGATGATGATGATGATGATGGTGATGATGATGATGATAAAAACAACAACAGTGTACCATTCTGGGTGACGGCCTTGATGACTCCGGACAGCAGCTGGTTGTTGTTGACGATGTTGAGGAGGTGGAAGGCGAAGAAGTATCCGTTGGAGAACGTGCCGCCGATGGACAGGGCCAGGAACATCTGGACACAGCCAGCAGAACACAAAATGACATCAAGCCTACACTCCATGGAAATGATGTCCATATTTTCTAGAAAATGGTACCCATACATAAAAAATGATGGAAGGCAACGAGGAGGAGAAAAGACAACCACGAATGTAACATTTGGTTTTTGTTGTTTTTTTTATTCTAAAAATTATTTTCCTTTCATTTACTTACTTTTTTAAGCAGTGAATATGACTTTTTTGTTTTCTGTTTTTTTGTCTGTATAAAAACAATGTTGTGTTGTTGTTTTCCTGCTTTTTAGTTTAAATAATGCATAATAACAAATATTATTAGTGACAATTACAAATATTATTTTTGTATGTCTGCCTGTCTGTATGTATTCATTAAATGTTAAACTCGAAAAAAGAGTTAAAACAAAACAAAGTAAAAATAAAACAATGAAATAAAAGTATATATATATATATATATATATATATATATATATATACACACATACATATATACATGTATGTATGTATGTATCAAGCCATTCAACTCTGGGGAGTTTATTGCATCGGCATACCGATGCAGAAAAAAATAACACGGAAAATAAACTGTTTTTCTTCCAAAATTACGTGTGGACAAATCCGAAAATGCTGTAGAAGTTTAAGAGTTAGTTCTCTTTTCTTCGCGGTTGACGCATGAACGCTGAAAACCACTGTAATGAGACGGGTTTACACGCCAGAGTGATGCTTTGACACTTTAATTTCATTGGCCATGAGGTCCTTATCACACACACACACACACACCATGTAGAAGAAGGTGGTGACACTGAAGAAGCGAGCATCCAGCTTGGACACGTGCTGTTTTGTCTTCCGGTTGTCGTCCTCGTCCTCGTCTCGGTGCTTGCGCAGTGACAACTTCCTGTTGCACAAGAAACAAATGCAGGCATGATCGCTTACCTTTTCATCTTTTGAGGAGTACCCTTTACAGAAAACAAAACGAAGGGATGGTGATGGTCGCTTGCTGTTTACCTTTATTTTTGTGCAGAAACCTTCATAGAAAAGGCAATTTAGGGATGGTCGCTTTGTTGATTTTTGTGCGGCAATCTTCACGAAAACCGCGACATCAAGTCAAAACACCAAGACAACAAAGTAGCCTTTGCTCTTTAAAGAAAGAATACATGACAAACTTCAAAACCAATGCAGCACAGCGCTCCCCATGACTCTGAACACAGGTGAATATGGAATTCTGAAGGAACAACAACAACCCATGACTCTGAACACAGGTGAATATGGAATTCTGAAGGAACAACAACAACCCATGACTCTGAACACAGGTGAATATGGAATTCTGAAGAAACAACAACAACCCATGACTCTGAACACAGGTGAATATGGAATTCTGAAGGAACAACAACCACCCATGACTCTGAACACAGGTGAATATGGAATTCTGAAGGAACAACAACAACAACCCATGACTCTGAACACAGGTGAATATGGAATTCTGAAGGAACAACAACCACCCATGACTCTGAACACAGGTGAATATGGAATTCTGAAGGAACAACAACAACCCATGACTCTGAACACAGGTGAATATGGAATTCTGAAGGAACAACAACCACCCATGACTCTGAACACAGGTGAATATGGAATTCTGAAGGAACAACAACAACCCATGACTCTGAACACAGGTGAATATGGAATTCTGAAGGAACAACAACCACCCATGACTCTGAACACAGGTGAATATGGAATTCTGAAGGAACAACAACAACCCATGACTCTGAACACAGGTGAATATGGAATTCTGAAGGAACAACAACAACCCATGACTCTGAACACAGGTGAATATGGAATTCTGAAGGAACAACAACAACCCATGACTGAACACAGGTGAATATGGAATTCTGAAGGAACAACAACAACCCATGACTGAACACAGGTGAATATGGAATTCTGAAGGAACAACAACCACCCATGACTCTGAACACAGGTGAATATGGAATTCTGAAGGAACAACAACAACCCATGACTCTGAACACAGGTGAATATGGAATTCTGAAGGAACAACAACAACCCATGACTGAACACAGGTGAATATGGAATTCTGAAGGAACAACAACAACAGACAGAAGAGAGAAGCAGAATCTCCTCCGATGAGTAGCGTGCAGGCCACCACTCGAGGTTCTTATCTCATCCGATGAGTAGCGTGCAGGCCACCACTCGAGGTTCATATCTCATCCGATGAGTAGCGTGCAGGCCACCACTCGAGGTTCATATCTCATCCGATGAGTAGTGTGCAGGCCACCACTCGAGGTTCATCGGAACTGAGAGAAAATTCTGGGTTTCGATTCCGGAGCGGTCAGATTCTCTCGCTTCCTGAGCAGACTGCGTTACCACTAGGCCAGCCACCACTCCACTAACTTCAGCGTTTCAAATCAGATATCAAGCACAAACACACACACACGCACACACACACAATTACGCACACACACACACACACGTACGTACGCACACACACGCACGCACACACACACAAACGATCAGTATAAAATTCAAAGCTTCCACGTTAGAAAATTTAACTGGTCTAATACCCCAGTGGCCTCGATCCCCCAAACCAAAAAGTGACAACAGATAAAAGGCAGCAAGTCTGTCAGAGTTCAGGTACCATGATATTACGAGTACGAAAAACGAATATGATTACAAATACAGCTGCGTCAGCATAACAGTAAAAATGACCAGCCAACGAACGACAATGCCTTTCCTAGATGATCAGCAGTGTGTATGCGATAAGGGTTAGGTACTGGAACCGGTGTTTTCAAGGAAAAAATGGGGCTAGGCACTGAGCAAGATATTTATCATGGCTAGGGCCTGAGCACTGAGCAAGGTATTTATCATGGTTAGGGACTAAACAAGATATTTATCATGGCTAGGGACTGAGCAAGATATTCATCATGGCTGGGGACTGAGCAAGATAGCAAGATATTTATCATGGCTAGGGACTGAGCAAAATAGCAAGATATTTATCATGGCTAGGGACTGAGCAAGATATTCATCATGGCTGGGGACTGAGCAAGATATTTATCATGGCTAGGGACTGAGCAAGATATTCATCATGGCTGGGGACTGAGCAAGATATTTATCATGGCTAGGGACTGAGCAAGATATTTATCATGGCTAGGGACTGAGCACGATATTTACAGGAAACACTGCAGCTAAGGCTAGCTTTTTTTTTTTTCCACTGCTGTTTCTCATTTTAACATGTATATAGATACATAGATAGATGTATATAGATATCAATGTGATTAGAGCTCGTGTTTTCGCGACACTATGCACAACGCAGTGGCTAAATATCTTCTTTAAAAAAAAAAAAAATTGTATTATGTCTTACAAACCTAAAGGTTTCATGACAGTAAATATTTTGTTCTATTCTATAGGATTTCGTGACACAATGCACAAACAAACAGGCTATATATCCTGTTTAGTGTCTTGTAAAGGTGAAGGTTTCCTGGCAATATCTATTCTGTTCTATCCCATTCTGGTCTGCTCAGCCAAGAACCCACTTGCACATGGTGACCAGGTCTCGCGGGTCGGGCAGTCGCGGATGGTTACAGACGAAGTAGCTGATGACGACCAGCAGACATAGCACGTTGTGCGCTCCGCCCATCACCTGCAGCGCCACGAAATAGTCCTCCTCTGGCATGTTCATGATGTCCGGGATGGGGCTGGAGGGGGCAGACAGATACAATATCATAAAAAGAGAACTTCCTCATGACAAATAACAAATACACCAATACATGTTCATTTTCCAAAAGTACAAAACATACGGCCATGTATGACAATGATACTTGAGCACGCACACATATTTCTAAAATATATGCTTATGTATCCATGTCTATCTATCTATCTATCTATCTATATATATATATATATATATATGGGTGTGTGTGTGTGTGTGTGTTCTCGCAAAATTACGCAAAAGCCTACAAAACATACGGTGTACGAAAAAAAAAAAAGGGCACACATACAAACACACACACGCATACACACAGACAGACACAAACACACGCAGACACAGACACACAAACACAAGCAGTTCCATCAGCTTCCATTAGGAATTCTGTCGCCTTCCTCCGTAACACAGAGAAGTCTGCTACACACCACAAAACACAAGTAAAACAAGACAACACAATACAAATCCCTGACCAAACTCACTGACCACCAACCAACCATCCAGGCTGCTCTGCACCACTCCACACACACAATACAAATCCCTGACCACCAACCAACATCCAGGCTGCTCTACACCACTCCACACACACAATACAAATCCCTGACCAAACTCACTGACCACCAACCAACATCCAGGCTGCTCTACACCACTCCACACACACAATACAAATCCCTGACCAAACTCACTGACCACCAACCAAAATCCAGGCTGCTCTACACCACTCCACACGCACAATACAAATCCAGGCTGCTCTACACCACTCCACACACACAATACAAATCCCTGACCACTCACTGACCACCAACTACCCATACAGGCTGCTCTACACCACTCCACACACACAATACAAATCCCTGACCAAACTCACTGACCACCAACCAACATCCAGGCTGCTCTACACCACTCCACACACACAATACAAATCCCTGACCACTCACTGACCACCAACCAACATCCAGGCTGCTCTACACCACTCCACACACACAATACAAATCCCTGACCACTCACTGACCACCAACTACCCATACAGGCTGCTCTACACCACTCCACACACACAATACAAATCCCTGACCACTCACTGACCACCAACCAACATCCAGGCTGCTCTACACCACTCCACACACACAATACAAATCCCTGACCACTCACTGACCACCAACTACCCATACAGGCTGCTCTACACCACTCCACACACACAATACAAATCCCTGACCACTCACTGACCACCAACCAACATCCAGGCTGCTCTACACCACTCCACACGCACAATACAAATCCCTGACCACTCACTGACCACCAACCAACATCCAGGCTGCTCTACACCACTCCACACACACAATACAAATCCCTGACCAAACTCACTGACCACCAGCCAACATCGAGGCTGCTCTACACCACTCCACACACACAATACAAATCCCTGAGCACCAACCAACATCCAGGCTGCCCTACACCACTATACACACATAATTACAATACGTGGAGTCATGGCCCAGAGGTAATGCGTCCGCCTAGGAAGCGAGAGAATCTGAGCGCGCTGGTTCGAATCACGGCTCAGCCGCCGATCGTTTCTCCCCCTCCACTAGACCTTGAGTGGTGATCTGGACGCTAGTCATTCGGATGAGACGATAAACCGAGGTCCCGTGTGCAGCATGCATTTAGCGCACGTAAAAGATCCCACGGCAACAAAAGGGTTGTTTCTGGCAAAATTCTGTAGAAAAATCCACTTCGATAGGAAAAACAAATAAAACTGCACGCAGGAAAAAAATACAAAAAAATGGGTGGCGGTGTAGTGTAGCGACCCGCTCTCCCTGGGGGCAGCAGCCCGAATGTCACACAGAAATCTGCTGTGATAAAAGGAGAAATACAAATACAAATAAAACACAATACAACCCCTGACCAAACTCACTGTCCAGCCAGCCACCCTGGGTACCCGACACCACTCCACACCCATAATTACACCCCCACCCCAACCCCCTGCTCCGCCACACTCACTTCATGATGATGTCGGGGATGGCGGTCTGGTTGTTCATGATGCCCGGAGTTTCCAGGGAACCCTTGGCTCTCCACGTCACCAGCATCAGGATGTTGATGGCGAAACTCAGGATGGTCACCAGGTGGTTCCAGATCAGCCTGGAGGCCACAGTCACTCATGCAGGCTTCTGTGTGGCGGTGCGTGTGTGCAGAGAGCGCGTGTGTGATGGGTGGGTTCTTTTTTTGGTTCGTTTCGTTTTGTTTTGTTTTTGTTGTTTTTTTTTTCTCTGCCTTTCGCACTTGACCAACAACATTAAAACCTGTCTGTATACACTGTTCCTTTTTCTACTTCTTCAACACCGTCAGAACCATCATAACCTGTCTGTATACACTGTTCTTTTTTCTACTTCTTCAACACCGTCCTTCACCAACACCATCAGAACCTGTCTGTACACACTGTTCTTTTTTCTACTTCTTCAACACTGTCCTTCACCAGAACCATCATAACCTGTCTGTATACACTGTTCCTTTTTCTACTTCTTCAACACCGTCCTTCACCAGAACCATCATAACCTGTCTGTATACACTGTTCCTTTTTCTACTTCTTCAACACCGTCCTTCACCAGAACCATCATAACCTGTCTGTATACACTGTTCTTTTTTCTACTTCTTCAACACTGTCCTTCACCAACACCATCATAACCTGTCTGTATACACTGTTCCTTTTTCTACTTCTTCAACACTGTCCTTCACCAGAACCATCATAACCTGTCTGTATACACTGTTCCTTTTTCTACTTCTTCAACACTGTCCTTCACCAACACCATCATAACCTGTCTGTATACACTGTTCCTTTTTCTACTTCTTCAACACCGTCCTTCACCAACACCATCAGAACCTGTCTGTATACACTGTTCCTTTTTCTACTTCTTCAACACCGTCCTTCACCAGAACCATCATAACCTGTCTGTATACACTGTTCCTTTTTCTACTTCTTCAACACCGTCCTTCACCAGAACCATCATAACCTGTCTGTATACACTGTTCCTTTTTCTACTTCTTCAACACTGTCCTTCACCAGAACCATCATAACCTGTCTGTATACACTGTTCCTTTTTCTACTTCTTCAACACCGTCCTTCACCAACACCATCAGAACCTGTCTGTATACACTGTTCCTTTTTCTACTTCTTCAACACTGTCCTTCACCAGAACCATCATAACCTGTCTGTATACACTGTTCCTTTTTCTACTTCTTCAACACTGTCCTTCACCAGAACCATCATAACCTGTCTGTATACACTGTTCCTTTTTCTACTTCTTCAACACTGTCCTTCACCAACACCATCATAACCTGTCTGTATACACTGTTCCTTTTTCTACTTCTTCAACACCGTCCTTCACCAGAACCATCATAACCTGTCTGTATACACTGTTCCTTTTTCTACTTCTTCAACACCGTCCTTCACCAGAACCATCAGAACCTGTCTGTATACAATGTTCCTTTTTCTACTTCTTCAACACTGTCCTTCACCAGAACCATCAGAACCTGTCTGTATACACTGTTCCTTTTTCTACTTCTTCAACACCGTCCTTCACCAGAACCATCATAACCTGTCTGTATACACTGTTCCTTTTTCTACTTCTTCAACACTGTCCTTCACCAGAACCTGTCTGTATACACTGTTCCTTTTTCTACTTCTTCAACACCGTCCTTCACCAACACCATCATAACCTGTCTGTATACACTGTTCCTTTTTCTACTTCTTCAACACTGTCCTTCACCAGAACCATCATAACCTGTCTGTATACACTGTTCCTTTTTCTACTTCTTCAACACCGTCCTTCACCAACACCATCATAACCTGTCTGTATACACTGTTCCTTTTTCTACTTCTTCAACACCGTCCTTCACAAGAACCATCATAACCTGTCTGTATACACTGTTCCTTTTTCTACTTCTTCAACACCGTCCTTCACCAGAACCATCATAACCTGTCTGTATACACTGTTCCTTTTTCTACTTCTTCAACACTGTCCTTCACCAGAACCTGTCTGTATACACTGTTCCTTTTTCTACTTCTTCAACACCGTCCTTCACCAACACCATCAGAACCTGTCTGTATACACTGTTCCTTTTTCTACTTCTTCAACACTGTCCTTCACCAGAACCATCATAACCTGTCTGTATACACTGTTCCTTTTTCTACTTCTTCAACACTGTCCTTCACCAACACCATCATAACCTGTCTGTATACACTGTTCCTTTTTCTACTTCTTCAACACCGTCCTTCACCAGTACCATCATAACCTGTCTGTATACACTGTTCCTTTTTCTACTTCTTCAACACCGTCCTTCACCAGAACCATCATAACCTGTCTGTATACACTGTTCCTTTTTCTACTTCTTCAACACTGTCCTTCACCAGAACCATCAGAACCTGTCTGTATACACTGTTCCTTTTTCTACTTCTTCAACACTGTCCTTCACCAGAACCATCATAACCTGTCTGTATACACTGTTCCTTTTTCTACTTCTTCAACACCGTCCTTCACCAGAACCATCATAACCTGTCTGTATACACTGTTCCTTTTTCTACTTCTTCAACACCGTCCTTCACCAACACCATCAGAACCTGTCTGTATACACTGTTCCTTTTTCTACTTCTTCAACACTGTCCTTCACCAGAACCATCATAACCTGTCTGTATACACTGTTCCTTTTTCTACTTCTTCAACACCGTCCCATGCCTACCAACTGTCTTTGTATGCATTAAAAACGACAGAGGGAGAGTGAGCAAGCAAGCGAGCGAGCGAGCGAGAGAGAGAGAGAGAGGGAGACAGACAAACAGACAGAGAGATTAAGAGAGACAGACAGAGACAGAGAGATTGAGAGAGACAGACAGACAGACAGACTGATAGAGACAGAGAGCGGGGAGAGATGGGAGGAGGAAGATAGAAAGAGTGGCCAGGAGTGGTTCATGTAATCTTTAACTTTTTCCTTTTCTTGTAAAACGCCCTGAGCTCTTAGGCAGAAAGGGCCCTATATATATAGATAGATAGATAGATAGATAGATATATATATATATATATATATATAGATATATATATATATATATGTACATACTTATTGTTATCCTTATCAGAATTATCGTTATTAGCAGCAGTAGCAGTAATAGTGGCAGTAATCATTTCTATGACTGTGTTGTAGAAGTAGAAGTAGTATTCCTTGTGACCCCGGTACACTTGGTAATAAAGACATATTCTATTATATTCAAGTAGTAGTAGTGGTAGTAGTAGTAGTAGTAGCAGCAGCAGCAGTAGCAGTAGTAGTAGCAGCAGCAGAAGTAGCAGTAGTAGTAGCAATAGCAGCAGCAGTAGCAGTAGTAACAGTAACAGCAGCAGCAGCAGTAGTAGCAGCAGTAGTACTATCATTATCAGTTTTATCAGTAGTACCATCAACACCATCATTTTCATTACCAGTATTTTTAGTAATATTATCATCATCATTAAGTAGTATTATCATCACCATCATCATTAAGTAGTATTATCATCATCATTATCATTACAAGTATTATTTCCAGTATCATCATCATCACCATCAACCCCAGAACACGGAGTATGGCTGCCTACATGGCGGGGGTAAAAATGGTCACACACGTAAAAAAGCCCGCTCGTGTACACAGAAGTGAACGTGGGAGTTGCAGCCCATGAACACAGAAGAAGAATCATCAGCATCAGCATCAGCACCATCATGACAATGAACAGCACTGACCATCCCTTGGTCAGCAGGATGGCGATGGGGTTCTTGAGGATCCTCTGCTGGTAGGCGATGTCCTTCATGATGTCCTTGGTCCATTCCATCAGGTCCCGGATCTTGTTGCTAGGCGACGAACGGTCCACGCTCCACTTCAGCTTCTCCTTCACCTCCTCGCGAAGCACACGCTGTGAAATAGATAGGTAGGCAGATAGATAGATAAATAGGTAGGTAGACAGATAGATAGGTAGATAGATAGATAGATAAATAGGTAGATAGACAGATATATAGATAGATGAAAGATTGATGTATTGAAGGATAGGTAGATAGTCATGAACAGAAAAGTGGATGGACAGGTAGATACATATATGAACAGAGAGATAGATAGATAGATAGATAGATAGACGAACAGATAAATATATAGATGAAAAGAAATATGTAGCGATAGAGAGTTAGATAAAAAGATAGATAGATACATATATAGACAGACAGACAGACAGACTGATAGATAGATAGACAAACGATACATATATAGACAGACAGACAGACAAACGTGCACACACACGCACACACAGACAGAAAGACACACACACGAAAACACACACACACACACACAATCTACCTTGTTCTTGACCCGGAAGTTGACCTTCTGCAACACGTCGTCCTTGACGATCTCAATGGACATGCAGTTCTTCTTGTAGAAATTGAACGCCTTAGCCTGAAGAGGCGTCATCCGCACTGAAAAGACCACCATCAACAACACAAGTGACGGCACCATTCCTTTACAAGAGGAGGAGTGGGAGGAGGAGGAGTGGGAGGAGGAGAAAGAGGAGAAGAAGAAGGAGGAAGAGGAGGAAGAGAAGGAGGAAGAGGAGGAAGGAGGAGGAGGAAGAGGAGAAGGAGGAGGAAGAGGAGAAGGAGCAGGAGCAGGAGGAGGAGAAGGAGCAGGAGAAGGAGGAGGAAGAATAGAAGAAGAAGGAGAAGGAGAAGAAGAAGAAGAAGAAGAAGAAGAAGGAGAAGAAGAAGAAGAAGAAGAAGAAGAAGACGACGACGACGATGATGATATAAGAGGCCTGACGAGAGGTCTTCTATCCTGAAAACACCACCACCAACAACAGCAGTGATGGCGCCGTTCCTTCATCAGTCATACCGGTGAGTTTGACACAGTCACAGCCCTGGAGGAATCTGCTGAACAGGTCTTCCGTGCGGCCCCAATTACTCTTCATAGTAGAGTTCAGGAGAAGGGGGGAGGGGAGGAGGAGGAGGAGGAGTAGGAAAAGGAGGAGGAGAAGGAAGGAGGAGGAGGAAGAGGAAGAAGAAGAAGCGGACAACAGAGAATTAAAAGATGAAATAAAACAACAGATGGACAGACACATACACAGACACACACATACAAACTCACTCACCACAAACAAATACACACACGCACACACCACAAACACACACATACACACAACACAAACACAAACACGCACCACACACACACACACTATAGACAGAAACAGACAAACTGCCTGGAGAGCAGACAGACAGACAGACACAGACACGTGCACACATCACCTGATGATACAGAGTGAAAGCAGAAAGACACAGGCATATAAAACGGACAGCAAACACACACACACACACACCCACCCACCCACCACCACCACCAGACAACAGATAATGAGAACGGTGCGCATGTTCTTTTTTTGTTCCTTGTTCGTTTTTTTGGGGGGGTGAAGGGGGATTGTGTTGACAACAAGCCTGTGATTGTACACGTTAATTGTCCATGTGGATCAATAAAGTGTTTTTGAATTGAATTTGAAACTGGATTGAACAGAGAACAAACACAGACAGACAGACAGACGGACAGACAGACAGGACAAAGAGCCATGCTCACAGTAGTCCAGCAGCTTGGGGTCAGTGTCCGTCATCCGAGCCAGGATGAGGAACAGGCTGAAGCCCACGTCCATGTACACATCGGCGTGCTCGTTCTTCTCCTTCTTCAGCTGGGCGTCACACACACACACACACACAGACGCACGCACGTAAACACACACATGCATACGAAAACACACACACACGCAGTTACTCTCTCACACACACACACACACACGCAGGTACTCACACACACACACACACAATAAGTAAGAGAGAGAAAGTAAGTGTGTGTGTGTGTGTGTGTGTGTGTGTGTGTGAGAGAGAGAGAGAGAGAGAGAGAACGAGAGAGAGAGAGAGAGAGATTCAGACAGTTTAATGTTTCGGCCATAAGCAGAGAGAGAGAGAGAGAGAGAGAGAGAGAGAGGGGCGGGGGGTGTCTACCAGAAAGAGACAAAGAGCACTACAGAAACAGAAGAATCAAAACGGAGTCCTTTCAACGGATGGTCGTGTGAAAACGCATAGAAGACCCCAGACCTTAGACGAAGAGTTTCAGTTTCAGTTTCTCAAGGAGGCGTCACTGCGGTCGGACAAATCCATATATGCTACACCACATCTGCTAGGCAGATGCCTGACCAGCAGCATAACCCAACACGCTTAGTCAGGCCTTGAGTGCACGCTTATATATGTGTACCTACCAGACACAGAGAAGTCTGATACACACCACAAAACAGAAGTAAAACAATACAATAAAACAATACAAATCCCTGACCAAACTCAGAGTGGATTTCTTTTCACATAATTTTGCCAGAGGACAACACTGTCGTTGCCATGGGTTCTTTTTCAGTGTGCCAAAGGTGTGCTGCACGCTGGACCTCGGTTTATCGTCTCATCCGAAAGACGAAGACGCTCAGTTTGATTTTCCAGTCACACTTGGGAGAAAGGGCAGAGAGCGGGATTCGAACCCCCACCCCCACGGACTCTGTACTGGCAGCTGAGCATCTTAACCATTCTGCCACCTTCCTGCTGTTGTGCATGTTAAACGAAGAACAGATTGAAGAACAGATTGATTCTATTTCTAATCAAACAGAAAAAAAACCCAGAAAAAACCCAACCCCCCAAAAAACAAACCCAACCGACCATGACATTGGTGAGGAAGCTCCCCTTGAGGGCCAGGGACTTGGCAGCGGCCATGGCTGAGGTGGACCCTGCCCCGGGACCCCCTGTGGGCATACCAGGGATCTGGGGCTCGGCACTGGCTTTCAGCTCCTCGATCTTCTGCTTGTCCGGCTGGTGCATCTCGTAGCACTCCGCCATCAGGGCCAGCACCACCTTCTTGTCCAGCGTGTCCTTCACCTCCTGGGGGGTGCAACCAAATATAGAAATAAACAAATAAATAAATGAATAAATAAATGAATAACTAAACAGATATTTACATAACAAGAAGAAATAAGATAAATAGATATGCAGGTACATATGTGGATGATGGGTACACAGAGAGACAGAGGGAGAGAGAGAGAGAGACAGATAGATGAATAGATAGACATATAAATGGGTAGATAGACAGACAGACAGACTGACAGACAGAGAGACATACAGATAGATATAAAGAGAGACAGAGACAGATAGACAGATAGATATAGATGGGTAGATGGAGAGACAGATAGACAGACACAGACAGACAGGCAGACAGACAGACAGAGACACAGATAGATAGACAGACAGACACAGACAGATAGATAGATGATTTATGAACATAGAATAAAATAAAAGATGATAAAACAGAATAATAACAAAATAATAAGAAATAATCAAATACGTGTAAAACCTATCATGTTTGAGTGAGTGAATGTGTGAATAAGTGTGAGTGTGTGTGTGAGACAGAGGGAGTGGTGTGTGTGTGTGTGTGTGTGTGTGTGTGTGTGTGTGTGAGTGAGTGAGTGTGTTGTGTGCGAGTGTGTGTGTGTGTGTGTGTGTGTGTGTGTGTGTGTGTGTGTGTGTGTGTGTGTGTGCAGTGCTTGCATGTGTGAGTGTGCACAAGTTTTTTTTTATGTTGATATGCACCTATATGTATCCTAATTTCTACTGTATCTGTGTTGTCGTGTAGGATTTTCGATTTATGTTCACATCTTGTTATGTACTATCCCTCCCGCCCACCCCCTTCCCCCCACAACATTCCTTATGACCCCGGTACACTTGGTAATAAAGACATAACCTAATCTAGTCTAATCTACAGAGATAGGGAAGTATTGTGTAACGTGGTAATATCTACAGAGATAGGGAAGTATTGTGTAACATGGTAATGAAGACATAATCTAATCTAGTCCAATCTACAGAGATAGGGAAGTATTGTGTAACATGGTAATGAAGACATAATCTAATCTAGTCCAATCTACAGAGATAAGGAAGTATTGTGTAACATGGTAATAAAGACATAATCTAATCTAGTCCAATCTACAGAGATAGGGAAGTATTGTGTAACATGGTAATGAAGACATAATCTAATCTAGTCCAATCTACAGAGATAGGGAAGTATTGTGTAACATGGTAATGAAGACATAATCTAATCTAGTCCAATCTACAGAGATAAGGAAGTATTGTGTAACATGGTAATGAAGACATAATCTAATCTAGTCCAATCTACAGAGATAGGGAAGTATTGTGTAACGTGGTAATGAAGACATAATCTAATCTAGTCCAATCTACAGAGATAAGGAAGTATTGTGTAACGTTACCAGCGCCACTTCTGTGGCCCCGGGTCCGTTCTCCTCGATGAGCGACACCACCAGGTTAGCGATGCTCATCCTCAGCTCCAGAATCTGCACACCGTGCGGTCAACACCATTCGTCAAACCACCGGGGGTGGCTAAGGGGTGATACTGAGAAAAGGATTGAAAATGAGTGAGAGAAAGAGAGAGAAAGAGTGAGAGTGGGGGAGACAGAGAGGATGGAGAGAGAGAGGAGAGAAAGGAGAGTGAGGAGATAAAGAGGGCGAGGGAGAGGGAGGGGAGAGAGAGCGACAAAGGGGAGAGAGAGGAGAGAGAGAGAGAGAGGGGACAGAGATAGAGAGGAGATAGAGAGGGTGGGGAGAGGGGGGAGAGTGAGATAGAGATGGGGCAGAGAGAGGGAGGAGAGAGGGGGGAGAGAGAGAGGGGTGAGAGAGGGGAGAGAGAGAGGGAGGGGAGAGAGAGGGGTGAGAGAAGGGAGGGGAGAGAGAGCGACAGACAGACAAGGGGAGAGAGAGTGGGGAAAGAAAAGGCGAGGAGAAATTGTGTGTGTGTGTGTGTGTGTGTGTGTGTGTGTGTGTAAAAGGATGATAAAAAGAAAGAATACAATATTGTAAGGACCGTCAAACGATGACACAAAGGTAGAATCCAATATAACACAGACGATGACGGAGAATAAATAATGAATGATAATGCAAGCAGCTAAACGATGATAAAAGGCAAGAATGAAATTATGACCTGGCACAGTCAGTCGGGAAAGCGGTTCCTGCTCTACTGTTCCCATGGTCATAGTCGGACACCACGGACTATCATACTATCTAGCACAGTTAGCCGATACAGGAAGAATAGCTCGTAGGAATTGATGGGAAATGTGTCTTTTAGTTTTACAGCTGCCAAAAACGGCATAGCTAGGATATTTTCTTTCCATTTCTTTTTCACGTTTTGTTTTATGTAATTCGAGTTCTTGTTCTATAATTTATTTTTCTCATATCTAGCTTACTGTTCACTTACTTTTTATGTGTGGTATGTGTGGCTGTGAATGTGTGTGTTATCAATTACCTTGTTAAGATTTCGTTCACAATTAAAACTGATTCTGATTCTGATTGTTATACATAACCTGTCGCAACCCCAAACTGACTGTGATTCTGATTGTTGTACATACCCTGTGGCAAACCCACCTTTTCAGTTGAGCAGCTGGCAAAGTCTCCAGCCCTCATGATGAAGTTGATGTAGTCGATGATCTTGTTGTCGTAGATGACGATGCGGTTGTCTTGGTTACCCTGAAAACATACAGACGTTTTGTTTTGTTTTTCATTTTTACCTTCCGTATTCTTGTTGTTTTTTTGTGGTTTTTTTTTCTTATATTTGTTTGATTGTGTTGTGGTGTGTTTTTGCCTTCTTATCTATTATCCGTTTTGTTGATTTCTTCATTTCTCCACATGTCAGTATTTTCTCGTTTTTTTGTTTTGTTTTTTTCGTTTTCTGTCTTCCACTGCTTTTCTCATGCACCTTCTTATCCCCATGCTAAACTCTCCAACTCGTTTCTCTCGATGCGTGCGTACGTGTGTGTGCGTGTGTATGAGAGAGAGAGAGAGAGAGAGAGAGAGAGAGAGAGAGAGAGATCAGTCCTTGAAAGGGTATACAAGGTTTGTGTAATACACTTACATAAAATGAAATAAATTTATACGACAAAAAAGCTGAATAAGATTTGTATTTGTTTGTATTTGTATTTCTTTTTAACACAGCAGATTTCTCTGTGTGAAATTCGGGCTGCTCTCCCCAGGGAGAGCGTGTCGCTACACTACAGCGCAACCCGTTTTTTTTTTTTGTATTTTTTCCTGCGTGCAGTTTTATTTGTTTTTCCTATCGAAGTGGATTTTTCTAAAGAATTTTGCCAGGAACAACCCTTTTGTTGCCGTGGGTTCTTTTACGTGCGCTAAGTGCATGGTGCACACGGGACCTCGGTTTATCGTCTCATCCGAATGAATAGCGTCCAGACCACTACTCAAGGTCTAGTGGAGGGGGAGAAAATATCGACGGCTGAGCCGTGATTCGAACCAGCGCGCTCTGATTATCTCGCTTCCGAGGCAGACAAGAGCCTAGAAGGTCAATGACTGAAAAAGAAAAAGAAAAAAAAAAAACCACCACAAAGACGCACAGCAGTGAACTCATTCATGGTCTCGAACAGCTGGATGACCAGGTCAATGTTGTTGCCGTTGATGTTGGAGTACACCACGTTCAGGAATCGTGTCACCTCCGCGATGATGTCAAACGACTTGACGTTGTCCGGCTGCTCGCGGAGATAGTCCTGGAAAAACAACAACAGACATGTATATGTATTATTGATGATGCTTAAAGCTGTTCTGGAAAACAGACACGCGTGTATATTGCTGATGGTGTCAAGTCATTCTGGAAAACAGACATGTGTGTATATTGCTGACAGTGTTTAAAGTCATTCTGTAAGACAGACACATGTGTATATTGCTGATGGTGTTTAAAGTCATTCTGGAAAACAGACACGTGTGTATATTGCTGATGGTGTTTAAAGTTATTCTGGAAAACAGACACGTATGTATATTGCTGATGGTGTTTAAAGTCATTCTGGAAAACAGACACGTGTGTATATTGCTGATGGTGTTTAAAGTTATTCTGGAAAACAGACACGTATGTATATTGCTGATGGTGTTTAAAGTCATTCTGGAAAACAGACACGTGTGTATATTGCTGATGGTGTTTAAAGTCATTCTGGAAAACAGACACGTGTGTATATTGCTGATGGTGTTTAAAGTTATTCTGGAAAACAGACACGTATGTATATTGCTGATGGTGTTTAAAGTTATTCTGGAAAACAGACACGTGTGTATATTGCTGATGGTGTTTAAAGTTATTCTGGAAAACAGACACGTATGTATATTGCTGATGGTGTTTAAAGTTATTCTGGAAAACAGACACGTGTGTATATTGCTGATGGTGTTTAAAGTAATTCTGGAAAACAGACACGTGTGTATATTGCTGATGGTGTTTAAAGTCATTCTGGAAAACAGACGTGTATGTAACAACGTTTATGCTGAAGGTATTTCTGGAAAACAGACCTGTATGAATTAATTATGATGATTGTTTAAGATAGTCCTGGAAAACAGACACGTGTATATATGAACGATGATGTTGAAGGTAGTTCTGGAAAACGACACGTGTATGTATGAACAATGATGTTTAAGGTAGTTGTGGAAAACACGCACATGTATGTATCAATGATGATGTTTAAGGTAGTTGTGGAAAACAGACACGTGTATATCAATGACGATGTTTAAGGTATTTGTGGAAAACACGCACATGTATTTATCAGTGATGATGTTTAAGGTAGTCCTGAAAAGCAGACACATGTATGTATTAATGATGATGTTTAAGGTAGTTGTGGAAATCAGACAGTTGTATGTATTGATGATAAGGATGTTTGAGGTAGTTCTAGAAATCAGACAGTTGTATGTACTGATCATCATGTTTAAATAGTCCTGGAAAACAGACACGTGTATTTATCAACGATGATGTTTGAGGTAGTTTTGGAAAACAGACACGTGTATTTATCAACGATGATGTTTGAGGTAGTTGTGGAAAACAGACACGTGTGTGTATTGATGATGATCACTCTCACACACCTGCAGCAGCTTGTTCTGGCCGTCACACATGCGGGCCATCACCTTCAGCACCAGCTCGATGTAGCCGTCGTTCCGGTACTCAAAGGCCGCTGAGTCTGCCATTGATGGCTCCTGCTCTGGTTCCTGAGACATGTGGAAACAATGATGATGGTGATGATGATGAAAACAACAACAAAGACGGTGATAATAAAGATAATGATAATAATAATACAGGTGATAATAATGATAATGAAATTAAAATGATTAAAATAATGATGATGATAATAACGACAATGATGATGATGATACTGCTACTTCTACTACTAAACAACAACAACAACAATCAGTTGCTGTGTGTGTGTGTGTGTGTGCACACACGCACACGCGCGTGGTACAATCCACATCTATGTGCAGGCGAAATGAGGGGACTAGAGGACTGGAACCCGGACCCACCTCCACCTTGATGGAGATGTCCACATCCTGGGCCTCCTGCCCCTCCATCAGAGCCATCTCCTCCTTCACCATCACCGGGTTCTGGAACTGCACCTCCTGCACAGCCAGTCAGAAATGGTTAATGTCCTATAACTGCACCTCCTGCACAGCCAGTCAGAAATGGTTAATGTCCTATAACTGCACCTCCTGCACAGCCAGTCAGAAATGGTTAATGTCCTATAACTGCACCTCCTGCACAGCCAGTCAGAAATGGTTAATGTCCTGTAAATACACCTCCTGCACAGCCAGTCAGAAATGGCTAATGTCCTATAACTGCACCTCCTGCACAGCCAGTCAGAAATGGTTAATGTCCTGTAACTGCACCTCCTTCAAATCAAATATGAAAAATCGATATATTACTACACACACGGAATCCGGTTTGTGCAGTCACTGACAGGGTTGTTAAAACGTATCCATTATCTCATCAGGCACACACCGTTACTGAAACTAGTACTATAAAAAAAACCAACACCCACAGCTGTCGACAGGCCTAAATTAAAAAAACAAACCCACACACAGACACACACAAGTTGAACCAACAAAATGCTGCATAACTATTATGTACAAATATGCAAATCGAGCAAAAATCCATGGACAGAGTATATCCAACCGAATGTCTAATTGGGCTGTCTGCTTGGACCAAGCAGCATCGCTTGTGACTGTAGAGACCGATGCGAGAGACACAGTCTCTGCCGCAGCGGTCACATGTGTAAATTGATGATGGTCGGTTGGCTGCCGTCCCTTTTCTGCGAACTCGCTTTTCTGCTTCAACAGCTGACAGTTTGTCCTCACCAATCCGTAGCTGATTCTTGAGAGTGCTTCTCCATCTGTTGCGGCCATCTGCAAGGTGCCCCAGGACTCAGTGTTGATCTCAAGTGCCTTCATGTCACATTTGCAAACGTCTTTGTCTCAGCTGTGGGCGGCCGATGCTCTCTGCCCCGTGGCTAGCTCTCCATAAAGGATGTTTTTTGGGATGCGACCATCTTCCATGCGGCGAACGTGGCCCAGCCAGCGCAGCCGACGCTGTCTCAGCATGGTATACATGGTCGAGAGGCCAGCGCGAGTCAGGACTTCGGTGTTTGTCACCTAGTCTTACCAGGAGATGCCGAGTATGCGCCGTAGGCTTCTCAGGTGGAAGGTATTGAGCCTTTTCTCCTGACGAGCATGTGTGGTTCACGCCTCACTGCCATACAGCAAGGTGTTGAGGATGTAGGCGTTGTATACAGCCATCTTTGTCTTCGTGGTCAGCTTGGGATTTGTCCACACTCTTTGTGTGAGGCGGGCTAGCGTTGTGGCTGCCTTCCCGATCCTCGTGTCGATCTCGGTGTCAAGGGAGAGGTTGTCGGTGATGGTGGACCCAAGGAAAGTGAATTGATGGATGGTTTCAAGCTCGTAGTCATCAATGGTGATGGCTGGTGGAGATGGCATGTCTTGGCCTAGGACATTTGTCTTCTTGAGACTGATGGTCAGGCCGAAATCTTTGCAGGCCTGGGAGAAGCGGTCCATTAGTAGACTGGAAGTCCCGCTGGGTGTGGGTCGCATCGTCAGCAAAGAGCATGTCTCTGATGAGGGCTTTGTGGACTTTTGGCCTTGCTCTGAGGAGTGCGAGATTGAAGAGCCTGCCATCTGATCCGGTCCGCAGGTAGATCCCTTCTTGTGCTGTGCTGAACGCATGCCTCAGGAGAAGAGCAAAGAAGATTCCAAATAGGGTGGGGGCGACGACACAGCCTTGTTTGACACCGCTGCGTACGTCGAAGGGCTTGGAGAGGTTACCATTAAACTGCACTGTCCCTTTCATGTTGGAGTGGAAGGACTCAATCAAGCTGTGCAGTTTGGGGGGCAACCAATCTTTCGAAGAGCCCTGAAAAGGCCGTCTCTGCTGACTAGGTCAAAGGCCTTGGTGAAGTCAATGAATGCGACGTACAGGGGCATCCTCTGCACTTCTCCTGGATTTGGCGAAGGGAGATGATCATGTCTACCGTGGATCTCTCTGCTCTGAAACCGCATTGTGATTCCGGGTAAACGCGTTCGGCCAGTTTCTGCAGGCGAATTAGGGACCCGAGCGTAGACTTTGCCTACAATGCTGATAAGTGAGATGCCTCTGTATTTGTTGCAATTGCTCCTTTCACCCTTGTTTTTGTAGAGGGTGATAATCTTGGCGTCCCTCATGTCCTGCGGTACAGCTCCCTCATTCCAGCACTGACACAGGACTGTGTGCAGAGGATGCAGAAGAGTAGTCTTGCAGTGTTTAATGAGGTCTGGGGGAATTCTGTCGCTGCCAGGTGCCTTGCCTGATGTCAGGCAGGTGGCCTTGCTGAGTTCGACCTCAGTTGGCTCTGCATCAAGTTCTTCCATGACCGGCATTCACTTGATGGCATCGAGGGCTGAGTTGGACACCATGTTTCCTGTAGAGTAGAGGTCGGAGTAGTGTTCTGCCCATCTCTCCATCTGCTGGCTAGGATTGTTGATTACTTCCCAGTGGAGGATTTGAGGGGGGCAGTCTTGCTCTGTGTTGGTCCCGGTGCCTTCTTGATACCATCATACATCCCTCGGATGTTGTCTCTTTCAGCAGCATTCTATATCTCTTCGCTGAGCTCTGTCCAGTACTGATTTGCACATCGCCTGGCGTTAAACTGAACCTTACTCCTGGCGGCCCTGAGGATTTGCAGGTTCTTCTTGCTGGGTGACTGTTTGTACTTGGTGAGTGCAGCTCGCTTGGCCCCAATACTGGGAGTCATCTCTGATGATATGGCCTCAAACCAGTCGTGGGACTTCGCGGTTTTCTTCCCAAAGGTGGCCATAGCAATGCAGTGCATGGTGTCTCGTAGCATTTCCCATCTTTTTGTGGCAGAGTCTCTGAGCTGCAATGCATCGAATTCTCTCTCAAAGGCCTCAGCGAACTGTTCTACAAGGTCTGGCTGAGACATCTTGCTGACGTCAATGCAAGAGTTCCCTTGTTTCTTTGAGCAGTGGAACTTCTTTGGTTGCAGTCTGATCTTGCAGCATACCAGACAGTGGTCCGTGTCGCAGTCTGCGCTGTGGTAAGAGCGAGTGTGGAGAAGGTTTTTGATGGCAGCTTGTCTTACTAGGATCAGATCCAGTTGGTGCCAATGTTTTGAGCGCGGGTGCCTCCAGGAGACTTTGTGTTGGGGCTTCGTTTTGAAGGAGTTGGCGATGCACAGTTCATGGCAGGTACAAAACTCAAGTAGTCGCTGTCCATTCTCATTCATTTTCCCCACTCCAAAGGAACCGAGACAGGAGGGCCACGAATCGTCGTCTGCACCCACTCTGGCATTGAAGTCGCCCAGGAGAACAAGTTGTTCTGTTCTTGGGATGTTCCTTATGGTTGATGCAATATTTTCGTAGAACTCATCCTTGGCGTCCGACGCTTGTGCTAGTAGCGAAGCTGGAGTGTCCTCTCCAGGTTTTAGGTGCAAGGTGTTTGTGATGGATGGACGGATATAAGCCTGGGCAATGTAACATGGAAGACAGGCTGTTGCCCATGCAGCTTGTCCCCCCTCTCCACCTTGCTGACAGATCCAAAGGAACAGCAAGGCTGTTACGTTTTGGTGCCAACGCGGCCGCAGGAGCTGCCGGAAAGTGACAAAGTTTGCCATCCAACCACCTTAGGGGCCCCACACCGGATTTTCTGTCAGGGTTTACTCCCTTAGCCAGGTGGCTGCAGGTAGCTCTCCAGAGCTGGCGCCCTTTGATGGGTCATTTAATTCCACCAGGGTGTCTAGCCACCCTCCTCACCATCCTCCTGAGAGGACTGGTGGGGGTGCTGGTTTAGTCGCCAGCAATTCGACCCTGTGACAGGGAGTACTGGGATCCAGGTTACCAGTAGCAGATATATCTATCTGACCTGACTTAATATATATATATATATATAGATACCCCCACCACACCACCTTCACACCAACCCCCACCCTCACCCCCTTCACCACACACCAACCCCCACCCTCACCACACACACACACCAACCCCCACCCTCACCACCTTCACCACACACACACACACCAACCCCCACCCTCACCACACACACACACACCAACCCCTTCACCACACACACACACCAACCCCCACCCTCACCCCCTTCACCACACACACACACCAACCCCCACCCTCACCACCTTCACCACACACACACACCAACCCTCACCCTCACACACCAACCCCCACCCTCACCACCTTCACCACACACACACACCAACCCCCACCCTCACCACCTTCACCACACACACACACCAAGCCCCACCCTCACCACACACACACACCAAGCCCCACCCCCACCACCCTCACCACACACACACACCAAGCCCCACCCCCTTCACCACACACACACACCTTTCTCGTGATGCCATTCAGCTGCTGCTGCTGCTCCTTCTCCTTCTGCTTCTTGCTGCTTCCTTTGACCTGCTTCTTCCCCTTCTTGGCCCCGTCCTCCTTACCGCCCCCGCCCTTCACCCCGCCGCCGCCCGCATCCATGACCCCGGGGGGTATTCCCTTGACCTTGGCCTGCTCCGCGGCCTTGGCCTGTTTCTTCTTCTTCTTCGGTACGGCCTTGACGCAGCTTTCCACCTGTTTGCGGGTCTGGGGGAAAGAGGGTTGGGGGACTGAGTGTTCGGGTTGAACAGATCTTTGATCAGAACTCATGAACTACAAAATGCACATTATCTGTGAAACTCAAGAGCAGAAGCAAACTACAGCTTATACTGTGGCAAAACATACAACACTGAATAAATTCACGACACAGATGGTAACCCGGAAGAATACTAACTAAAAAATAAACATGGCATGTGTCGGAAATTGTTATTGATTTTTATGTCGGGTTTGGGTGATTTTTTTTTTTTAATTTTTTTTTGCATGTGTGAGTGTGTGTGATGCGTTTGGTTTCGTCTGTAATGTTTCTTGTCGTACAAGCAGTTTTTGAAACCTAGGTGGTTACTTGCTTATGGAACTACAGGGCTCTGTGTGTGGGGGGAGGGGATTGTGGGGGGGTGGGGGGGTCTGTGTCTGAATCTCTTTGAGAGAGATGGGGAGAGAAAGAGAGAGAGGGGGCAGAGAGAGGGAGAGGGGGAGAGAGAGAGAGAGACAGAGGGAGGGAGAGAGAGAGAGAGACAGACAGAGAGACAGAGGGAGGGAAAGAGAGAGAGCGAGAGAGAAAGAGCGAAAAAGAGGGAGGGAGGGAGAGAGAGAGGGAGAGAAAGAGGAGGGAGAGAAGGAGGAACAGGCAGACAGACCGACACATAAAGACAGACAGACAGACAGACACTTACCCATCCGCTCAGCCTCTGCTGTCTCATGGCGTCCTCGTAAGCCTGGATTTGCTGTGGACACCCAGCCACGGTCAGAGGACTGTTCATATTGTTTCACACTCACTCACACACACACACACACACACACATGCAATCCCCACCGTTACCTCCCCCCCCACACACACACCCTCCCCACACTTGCATACTTATAAAGACTTATAAACATACACATACACGGCACACACACACACTATATATATATATATATATATATAGAGAGAGAGAGAGAGAGAGAGAGAGAGAGAGAGAGAGAGACGAGAGAGAGAGAGAGAGAGATTAAATCCAGGCCCAGATGTCTGTTTTTTGACTCACTTGTGTAAACAAAGTAGGTCTATGTTTTAACCCGGTGTTCGGTTGTGTGTGTGTGTGTGTGTGTGTGTGTGTGTGTGTGTGTGTTTGTGTGTGTGTGTGTGTGTGTGTCTCTGTGTCCATGGTAAACTTTAACATTGCCATTTTCTCTGCAACTACTTTGTCAGTTGACACCAAATTTGGCATAAAAATAGGAAAAATTCAATTTGTTCCAGTCATCTTGTTTAAAACAATATTGCACCTCTGGGATGGGCACAAAAAATAAGAAAAGAAGCTAACTTTTATGCAAAATTAATTTAATGTTATATTTATATATTTTCAATTCTCTAAACTTGGCACTTTGATCTGATATTCTGACACAGCATCAAGAGCAGTCATTTTTATCATTTTTTTTGTTCAAACAGGAACTTCTTTTGCTAAGCATGGAAGTTATATTTCTGGTGCATGTCTTTGGTGCAGCTAGTAAAAAAAGGGAAATTAATCTATAATGAATGCTAGGGGGGTAATTTGCTTTAAACTGATCTTTCTCATCTTCAACATTACATTTTGAAATTATACTCAATACATAAAAAAAACTTATGTGTTTTACTCTCAGTGTACAGGGCTTTTACTATGTTCATTCGCCCTAATGGTCTTTTTCGGAAAATACTAAAATCAATACTACCAGTGGACTTTATACATCTATTGGCTGAGCCCTGAAGGTCATGGGCAAAAATCAACTGCGTACACATATTTATACATATTCAAAGCGCGTGCTCCTATTCCTCGCGAACGCGAAGGACGCCATTTCGTTTCAAGTAGTTGACCTGCCCGTTCAATCCTATATTCAATCGACAATACATGATAACATGTGATGGAAAGTTGGAGGAGACCTTTAAATATTTATTCACAGAAAGATTTGTGAACGCCTCATCACTTACTGGATTATGCCCCAAACTGACATAAAAATATCAGCAAAATCAGTCGGAATTCACAGTTAAAAATAATAAACCATGAGAGTTAATACCCTTGATGAAACAAAAATTTCCAGTCTTGACTTTTCTCAAAATTAAGTCCTTTTCACTTCATACGACGTTTAGAAGTACTTGTACTTGGCTCTACATGTTATTAGTTTGACAAAATAATATAAAACTAGAATGAACATAAAAGAGGAATTGAATCGACCGTGTCGTACATTCCCGGCGGGTGTAACTGAACTTGTACATCTATCTAGATCCAGAGAAAACGGCTAAATGTTGCAGTGTGATTGCAGCGATACCCACGTCTCCTTTACCGTGGACTTAAAAAGAATTTTTAATTGCCCTTAAGGATTTTTTGAATTCCCAAGATACATCAGAATAATATGATTTAAACAGCGTTCTCACTGCGAATACCGCAATCGATTTATCGCCCTTTATATTTAAATCTTAATTTTTGAACGTCAGTCAAGGAGCCACGATAGTGTATTAAGAGAGACAGTTTCTTCTCACCCGAATAAGTGGGGTTCGAATCTGCCTTCAGGGCTTTTTTTCCCTTTTTTTTTTTCTTTTCTTCTTCTTTTTTTTTTTTTTTTTTTTAACCCAAAGCTTTATAAAAAAAAAAAAAAAAATACAGAACACATTTTAACGATTAGTTTTTTTTTAAAGTGTATCACAAGTGAGCCTTGAAGGACTTGCCTCTCTTGTTCATAATGTAATGGAGAACACAGTCTTGGTTAATCTTTTAACCGTACATATATATATGGAGAGACAAAGGGAATCCAAATGTTAGAAGAGGAAGAACGGTACGGAGACAGTGTTACAGGCACTGTGTTTGTTTTCAGGAAAACAGTGCAATCATTGAAATATAGCCACACAAAAACACAGACTAACAACACCACATCCCGTACCGTCCTAAGCGTTAACATGTGTAACACAATCAGTACTGTCCAAAGCGTTAACATGTGTAACAATCAGTACTGTCCAAAGCGTTAACATGTGTAACACAATCAGTACTGCCCAAAGCGTTAACATGTGTAACACAATCAGTACCGTTCTAAGCGTTAACATGTGTAACACAATGGGTACTGTCCAAAGCGTTAACATGTGTAACACAATCAGTACCGTTCTAAGCGTTAACATGTGTAACACAATCAATCAACAGCACAGAACTCAACGGAACAAATCCCTTTCAAATCCCTTCACTCTTCTGGCTATCCAGCGAAAGTCAAAGCGGTCAGATCTGTTTGTACTACACCCCTCATCAAACCTCGTTTGCTCAAAAAGACACACTGTACGAAGACAATGTTCCATGTTTGAAAATGTGACTGCCCATTTTAGACACCTGTTTTCTAAGTACATCATTTTTATCTTCTTCTTTTTTGTTCAATCACGCGTGTTCTTTCTCCTAGTAAAACTAAAATAACTTTAGGAGAAAAGAATTATTTCAACACCGCCATTTTTCGAATAAATATCAAAATATACATTTCCCACATATGGATTATTGGTTATACTTACTATCTAAACACAGACATGAATACTAAAATGAAGAGAAAAATAGACTGATAAAAATATATTAATAAAGTCAAAGCGTACAATAACCATGGTATATAGTCTGTAATCTCAACTAAAATGAAGCTTCTTGAGAGGGGTATGTGGGACGACTCTTGCACAAAAGCAGTTGGTTACACTGAATATCATAAGATTAATACGAGCAGTCAAAGACCCCACATGACATCAGTCCTACTGTGGACTTCAGGGTCAAAACCATTATGTTGTGGGCTCTTCCACCAAAGTGAAGGGTATGAAATGAAAGCGATACCCCGAAGGGAACTCTGCGATAATAAAAGCCTGGAAAAGAAGCAAATAAGGTTGGAAAGGTTGACGTTTTTCACTGCCTTTTCTAAGCCACTGGAGCAGTGAGCTGATACCCACTGCGTCTACGGCTTGGCAAAGTAAGGCGGGGCCCAGTCCTCTCCTTCCGCCGTTAACCCATTGACACCTGGGTGGAGTGAGGAAAACCGGAATAAAGCGTCTTTCCCAAGGACACCGCGCCATGCCGAAACAAAGGCCTGGAACCCTGCCCACTGCTAACAAGGTTGGAAGACTATGAAGAAGGCCGCTACACTGAAGGCTCACGCATGAACTGTTGAAGGTTTTGGGGTAGAAAGGGATTATACAAAGGTTGAGGGAGGGAGGGGGATGGGCGGGGGGGTAAAGCGATTACAGGTCTTTGGGATAATATCGATTATGATGAGGTCATGTATGAAAATAAAACACACAAAAAGTCATTCAAATACATGAGGATGGAAGCGATTATGTACAGAGGATTTTGCAATGAAAGCTTGTGTGACTAAACGGAAAACGTTGAGATGAAAGGGATAACTACCTAGCCATGGAATCAAGTTGGTTATATTTCCGATACCGGGACAAAAGCGAGTACACTACAACAATTTCAATAGTTATGCCCAATTCACACATTTATCCACAATGTCGACAATCGTTCTCACTTTATACAGCAAAGAAAGTCATTATGCACACCAGCTGATACAATTAGCGTCAAAATGCAAGCAAATTGCCTGCAGACATTAGGCAACTCAGGCAGTTGTTTATAGGTTGAAAAACAAGGATTGTCATTCACTTTGTTATGAACACCAGACAACCCCCCCCCCCACCCCCACCCCACACAATCCGAAAGTATGTCACCCAAATGCGAAAACACAATAACGTGCTACACACAAACTCTACCTATTCAGTGTTATGAACCCTATTGTCGGCCAAAGTGGAAGATTCCCATTTTAGACCCCAATATACAATACAGGACACAATCTCATGATACAAGGGTATTATCAAAAAAATGATTAATAATGCATTAGAAGACTATGTATGCAGATTACATAAACACGTTTACCGATAATGCTGTTGTAACCATGACGACTCTCTGTAAAATATAAGACATTCAAAAAGAGGAAAACATTTTATATGTTGACTTGTGCTTCCTGATGCTGAATTATATCAATATAGTTCATCAGTATCAGTACAGAGAAATATCAATATAGTTCATCAGTATCAGTACAGGGAGAGAGAATATAGACCATCAATTGTATCAATATAGTTCATCAGTATCAGTACAGGGAAAGAGAATATAGACCATCAATTTTATCAATATAGTTCATTAGTATCAGTACAGGGAAAGAGAATATAGACCATCAATTGTATCAATATAGTTCATCAGTATCAGTACAGGGAAAGAGAATACTGACCATCAATTGTATCAATATAGTTCATCAGTATCAGTACAGGGAAAGAGAATATAGACCATCAATTGTATCAATATAGTTCATCAGTATCAGTACAGGGAAAGAGAATACTGACCATCAATTCTATCAATATAGTTCATCAGTATCAGTACAGGGAAAGAGAATATAGACCATCAATTGTATCAATATAGTTCATCAGTATCAGTACAGGGAAAGAGAATATAGACCATCAATTGTATCAATATAGTTCATCAGTATCAGTACAGGGAAAGAGAATACTGACCATCAATTCTATCAATATAGTTCATCAGTATCAGTACAGGGCGAGAGAATATAGACCATCAATTGTATCAATATAGTTCATCAGTATCAGTACAGGGAAAGAGAATATAGACCATCGCGAATGCATGAAAGGGAAGTTAGCAGACCCACTACATTTCAATGAAAAGAAAGCAATATACCTGGAGACAAACAGATATACACATCACCTTCCAACTGCCCACACACAAGTATGCATACGCACGCGCGCTCACTCACACACTGACGCACACCTCACGCATTCCTATGCATTCACGCAACACACACACGTTTACGTATTCACACACACACACACCACACACACACACACAAACACACACGGCAAACATGTTCGCAACCAGACAAACGGCAGCGGAAAAGTAAACACCTGCTTGCTTTAAATTTGAAACGAGAGAAAAAAACAACCCCAAAACAAGAACATCAAAATCCAAACGAAAGAACAAGCCTGACACGAAAATCTGTCTTTGAAAATTGACTAAATCAATGGTCCCCAGTTGTCTCTCTCGTTCTGATGCAGGCAGACAAACCCAAAAATGGACTGATGCCGGATACACACGCACACAAAACCATCCAGAGAAAAAACCAGCAGGAGACAAAACACAGGCAATAACGTCAACACAAAATCAACAAAAGGGCCAACATATCCAAAATCAACACGAACCATGATAACAACGATAAAACTTCGACAACGGGGAACATCAACACAACAGACACCCCCCCCACCCCCTCGTCCACCACTATCATTATTCCAGAGCAGCAAAATGCATCAGTATTTTCTATTTCTTTTTTATCACAACAGATTTCTCTGTGTGAAATTCGGGCTGCTCTCCCCAGGGAGAGCGCGTCGCTACACTACAGCGCCAGCCATTTTTTTTATTTTTTTTCCCCTGCGTGCAGTTTTGTTTGTTTTTCCTATCGAAGTGTACTTGTCTACAGAATTTTGCCAGGAACAACTTTTTTTGGTTGCCGTGGGTTCTTTTACGTGTGCCAAGTGCACGGTGCACACGGGACCTCGGTTTATCGTCTCATCCGAATGACTAGCGTCTAGACCACCACTCAAGTTCTAGTGGAGGGGGAGAAAATATCGTCGGCTGAAAATGTGGGCAGCAACAAGTTCAGTGTTTACTGGGCAAAAAAATGAGAATAGATGTACACTGTGTACCAGGCAAAAAACAACAGTTTTAACCGAAACGATTTCAACTAAGAATGTAACCAGTAAAACCTACAATGTTTATTAGGCAGAAAAATAACAGCTTGAAGACGATTTCAAGGAAAGAAACTGACCGCGAATAGTGCTGTATTTCAACAGGACGACCGAAGAACAACGTAAACAGCCAAACCAAGGAGGCATCCACAATCCATGAAACCACTAAAACCGTACTGATCCACCACCGTCATCAGTCGCGCTCGCCATCATCATCATCATCATCACGTCGACATCAACAACAGCCGAAGACGACGAAGAAATGAAAACATGGACACAGAAGCAGGCACAAGAGAAAACACACACGCAGGCACGCTGGGCACTTAATATACAACAGTATAGAGGCTTTCACACACACACACACACACACATGCACGCGTGCACACACACACACACTACACCTCCAACAAACCCAGACTGTGCACATAGTTCTTGATTATTAAAAATGGAACTCGAAATGACCTTCCATAATTTTATGAAAACACACTGACAGAGAATTGTGAATGAAAGGATTGTGGATTGAGAGACACGGCAAGGGACATAACCCCCCATACCCCAAATAAAGGAAGGTAATGCGCCCCCCCCCCCCCACCCCCCCCCCTCTTCAATAGTACATTCAAACATAGAAAACACCTAGACTGGTCTTTCATGAAGACTATTTTGTGTCTCTTTATTTTGAAGTCGCTCATAGTGACAGCTGTATGATCAATGGCCTCTCCACTGCAATGGGAAGTCATTTACAGCTTCAGTCGTCTTTGACTCTCATAAATTAAACAACAAGACTGCACTGGCTCAAAGTCCTGCAGCCTTGGGGGCTAAGCTGGCCTTTGGGCACCATTCCTAAATGTGGAGGACAATGACTCTCATACAAGGAGACACAACTGCGATGGCTCTTAGTGCTGCAGACTTGAGGTCTAGTTGGCCTTCGGGGACTATTCCCAACGCTGACTGTCCCGAAATCCACCCTCCTGGCCGAGAGAGTGGGGATGCAACCTGGGCAAGACACTCTCCACTATATTCAAATTCTAGCCCAGATAGCTGGGACAGCAGTTGCCTCCTCTGCTGTTCTGATGGTTGTAGTCGAACACAACTGACTATACATACACACATGCACTGTTCAGTTTCAATTTCAGTTTCCCAAGGAGTCACTGCGTTTGGACAAAGCCATATGTGCCACACCAAATCTGCAAGGCAGATACCTGAACCAACAGTATAACCCAAGGCGCTGAGTCAAGCCCCGAGTGCATGCACATATATATGTGTTTACCTATCACAGTGGATTTCTGTGACACAATATGGCCAGAGGACAACACTCTCGTTGCCATGGGCTCTTTTTCAGTGTACCAAGTGTGTGCTGCACACGGGACCTCGGTTTATCGTCTCATCCGAATGATTAGACGTTCAGTTCGATTTTTCCAGTCAACCTTGGGAGAAAGGGCGAGAGCGGGATTCGAACCCAGACCCTCACGGACTCTGTGGGGTGTTCGGACAGGAAGAGAACTGGAGGCCAAATTTTGGCGGACTTTACAAGTTAGAGAGGCCAAGGGCGAAGTGGGGTAATCGGTCCTCAAAGAGCTTGTGACAAATGAACGTTTTTACCATTTTACCACCTTCCTCCTGCATTGTTCACTAAAACAAAATGACAACAAACCAACAAAGAACATGTTCAATAAAATTCCAAACAAACTGACAACAAACAAACAAACAAAGAAGGCCAGCAGCCGGCGGCACCAAGGCGGTGCCTGTCCACCTACCTTCAGGGCCATGAGGGTGACCAGAAAGGTGCTCTGAGATTTCTTGGTCTTGGACGAGTCCTTCAGCTTGGCCTCGTGCTGTGCCTGCAGCGACCGTCTGGAGCGGGGACATCATTGTCAGTGTTGTGATTAGTGTTGTTATTGTTTTTATTATTATCATTAGCAGTAGTAGCAGTCTTGTCATTATCATTGTTATTATCATCATCATCATTAGTAGTTATTATCATTGGTAGTAGTATTCACACCACCACCGCCACCAATAACAATAACAATGACCATGACGATGACGCTGATGATGATGCTGATGCTGATAATAATAATAATAAGAATAACATTAAAACAACAACAATAATAATAATAATGATGATGATGATGATGATAACAGAAACGTATCCCTTTATGTCAAGGCTGTTATTTTTTTAATTGTTTTTCATTAATCAATTCCAATTTCAATTACATCCATTCTTTTTTTATTTTTATTTTTCCCTTAATAACAACACTATCAGCAACAGATACCACCACTCCGGCTTTTACTAATCAACACCGCTACTATTATGACTTTTACGACAACAACTACTACAAACAATTACAACAACAACAGCAATAAGAATAATAACAATAGCAGTAGCAGTATCTGTATTTCTTTTTATCACAGCAGATTTCTCTGTGTGAAATTCGGGCTGCTCTCCCCAGGGAGAGCGCGTCGCTACACTACAGCGCCACCCTTTTTTTTGTATTTTTTCCTGCGTGCAGTTTCATTTGTTTTTCCTATCGAAGTGGATTTTTCTACAGAATTTTGCCAGGAACTACTCTAGTAGTAGTCGCAGTAGTAGTAGAGGTGGTGGTGGTGGTAATAATAATTATAATAACAAGTATTTAAAAAAACACACAATAATGATAGTAATGACAATCAATAATACTAATATTACTAATGAAAACAGCATTATTTAAATATCAATATCTACATAAATATCAATAATGATAATAATAATAATGATGATGATGATGATGATAATATTACTAATTACAACAACAACAATAACAACAACAACAAAAACAACAATACAACTACTCCTACTAACAACAACAACAATAATAATAATAATAAGAAGAAGAACAACAACAACAACAGTACTACTTCTACTACTACTGCTACCACTACTACTACTACCAACAACAACAATAATATATAAGAAGAAGAAAAAGAAGAAAAATAACAACAACAAAATAATAATAATAATAATAATAATAATAACAATACTAATACTAAAAAGACGTACTTCTCCTTGATGGAGTTGGTGGAGAGGGCCATACGGTCCCGGACAGCCATGAAGAACACCTCCTCTCGCGTGGAGAAGAAATACGTCAGCATGGATTGCTGCAACAGAGAGAGTGTGTGTGAGAGAGAGAGAGAGAGAGAGAGACAGAGAGAGAGAGAGAGACAGAGAGAGAGAGAGAGAGAGAGAGAGACAGTTAGAGAGAGAGAGAGAGAGAGAGAGAGAGGGGGGGGGGGGGCAAGCACTGCATATAACAGCAATCTTGCACGCTATCAAGAACTTGACGTAATCAGCTTGAGTTGCCACATCCACCACTGAAGGATCAATTAATACTCTGAACTGCGTGAGAGTTCCCTCAGATGTGATTATCCATGGATCATAGCTCTTGGACAGTCCACATGTACCCCTGATATCATCAGAGGGGGGTGAGAGAGGGAGAGAAAGAAAGAGTGAGGGAGAGAGAGAGAGAGAGAGAGAGAGGGTGAGATAGAGTGGGAGAAAGAGAGATGAACGCCTTGTGTTCCAGTTGTCATGCTATATAATCAGGTTCGAAGGCCTGACAAGTGCGTTCGGCTTAAATCAGAAACTGACAAAAGCTTCCAGCTGGGCCAACAGCAACAGTGACAGTGCCAGCTGCATCATCACTGGTTTCTCCACTACCAGTGGGATGTTCATTTACAGCTAAAGGTCTCTTTTTGTGAAGGACTTTGACGACTCAAAACGGACCTACCTGCACCTGGGAGTTGGCGTTGAAGAGCATGAAGGACTTTGACGACTCAGAACGGACCTACCTGCACCTGGGAGTTGGCGTTGAAGAGCATGAAGGACTTTGACGACTCAGAACGGACCTACCTGCACCTGGGAGTTGGCGTTGAAGAGCATGATGGACTTTGACGACTCAAAACGGACCTACCTGCACCTGGGAGTTGGCATTGAAGAGCATGATGGACTTTGACGACTCAAAACGGACCTACCTGCACCTGGGAGTTGGCATTGAAGAGCATGAAGGACTTTGACGACTCAAAACGGACCTACCTGCACCTGGGAGTTGGCGTTGAAGAGCATGATGCAGAGGAAGGCCAGGACCTCCTTGGCGATCTCGTCGTTGCGGGAAGCCAGGTGGGGCAGGGATTTCTTCATGGACCCCGAGCGGTCAAACAGGTTCTGGATCTCCCCGATGCCCTTCAGGCCTCTGGGGGGTGAGGGAGGGACAGGGGGAGTGAGTGGATCAATGGATGGATGAATGAATGAATGATGCATCGGTGGGGTGGGGAAGGAGTGGAATTTCGTCGAAAATGACAATTTTGGATAGTCACAAGATGGAATGAACGAACACAGAACACACACACACTACACACACACGTTATCCCCTCCTCAAACACATACACAAACCCCCAACACACACACTATCCCCCCTCACACACTCTCTCTCTCTCACCCCTCACACACACACACACTCGTAAACCAGACACTCCCTTTACACACACACACACACCCCACACATCATTTACTTCATGACTTTGGGCTCCGTGGTGCGGGTGGCCCAGTCCTCAGGGAGCTTCCTCTCCTCGTTGTGGATGAGAGCCCTCAGCACCTGGAAGCACTTGATGTTCAGCTCATCCATCTCCAGACGGGCAGCCTCCGTCACCCGCTTGTACTCCAGGGAGATGCTGCAACAGTACGGGGGGAGGTGGGGCAGTGGTTAGGGACGCGGTGGTTGTTGTCTTGTTGGTGCGGTTTATGTTTTAAATAAATGTACACACTCACACAGAGAGAGAGAGAGAGAGAGAGAGAGAGAGGAGAGAGGGAGAGAGAGAGGGAGAGAGAGAGAGAGAGGGAGAGCGGGAGAGAGAGGGAGAGAGAGAGAGAGAGGGAGAGCGGGAGAGAGAGAGAATCGCAGGAGACATTCGTACGCACGAGCGCGCGCGCGCACACAAACCCCCACACACCACACAATCCCCCACCCCACCCCCTCAACACAAACAAAACACACACACACACGCACACATACAACACGCAAACACCTATCCACCAGCCAAACACACACAGACACAGGCAAACACACACACACCAAACAAACCCCCCCAACCCCCCATCTCCCTACCCCACCCCCACCCCCCACAACTCAGCACACGACGTACGCCAGTTGTTCCAGCAGCTTGCTTGCCGGCAGGAAGCGCTTGTCAACCTTTTTCTCGTGGTAATCGATGAAACACCTCACCATGCTCTGGAACTCCTCCCCAAGGGGCAGCTCCTCGTCAGACCCGATGATGGTGTAGGCTGCACAGCAGGAGGAGGAGGAGGAGGAGGAGGAATTTTGTATTAATGTCCACGTCACGCTTATTAGTACTGCTAAGTGCAGACACGTTGTTTAAAGTATGAATGTTCACAATGATAATGAATGCTTGGAGGAGGAAGTTTTGTCCCTAAATCACTACACATTATTACTGCTGAGTGCAGACACGTTGTTTAAAATATGAATGTTCACAATGATAATGAATGCTTGGAGGAAGTTTTGTCCCTAAATCACTGGACACATTATTATTGCTTAGTGCAGCCACGTATCAATGTTCACAATGATAATGAATGCTTGGAGGAGGAAGTGTTGTCCCTAAATCACTGTACACAAAACAACCAAACAATAAATGGTGTTTGTTTTATTGTTTTCTCAATTTACCTTGGCAAAAAGGACAATGCTTTAAAACAATCTTTATTGAAATTTTTAACATCATTACTTTAGGAAAGTACGTTAAATTTGGCCAACACGACCCTGAAACTGTAGTCATTAGTGATGTGTTTTTCATTTCAAATATATCATCTTTAAATCGTGTGTGTGTGTGTGAGAGAGGGGGGGGGAAGTAAGAGTAAGGGGGGGAAGTAAGAGAGATGCGTTTGTTTCGGTTATGTGTGCACGCGCGCGTGTGTGCGGTGTTTGTGTATATGCAAGCGAGCGAGCGAGCGTGCGTGTGTGTATGTGTGTGTGAGAAGGGGGGAGGTGGGGGGGGAGAGGAAGCCAGGGTGGGCCGGGCTGGGGGGAGGGAGAACTAGCTATCAATACATTCTTCTCACTTGTCTTCGATTGTCTGATGTCCACTGTCAGGTCTTGACGACCTGGAGTGGCAGGCAGTAAATAATAAAATTAAAGGCTGGCTCCCACCAACAATCACACCAACAAAATAAACACCTGTGACGAAGAACGTTCACCATATTTGCCAGCTACAGACACAAAATAACACAATATAACACTAAATAGCAATTTAACCTTTTATTTCCCTTCATACAACACGTGCACAGCCCACTTTCTCACACACTCAACACTCAGCCATCTCGTTCGCTTCCGACGTAATGGTAACTTCAACACACTCCACACTAAACCCACAATCTTTCCACGCAATCCTGCGAGCAACAATCTCAATGCCTGGTCGATAACCTCTCGACCACCACATACATAGGTCACCAATCAAAGAACATTCACAATCCAGCTTCCCCTACCACACGTCGGACCACTCACACAGGGAGAATGTACAGGGGTGGGATAGATCTAGATCTAGACGGTAAAACAAAATATGATTAGGCAAATCCAGCCAGAAGAAAAGGTTATGGGGCTATGTACAGGAACGGAGATGCACAATGGGAATTTCACGTATCCAACGTCCTCCGACGCCAGCTGGCCACGCTTTCCCAGGACGACGAACACAAAAGGGAACTGGCTCACACCCCGTACTTCACAGTCACTGGTGACAAAGGAATAACACCGTTCTTCGCCGCACAGCAACGTTGTGCTAGTAACGCAAGATGTAGCTCACCCACAGCAATGCGTAGTACCCCAGTCCCAAAACAAACACAATCCTTCGGCACACTTCTAACAAGTGCTTCAGGCACAAGGAAAACAAGGAATAGTCCATCACCTCTGGACTGAAGTCCCTAGCACACAGTACCACCATGCACAAAGTCACATCCTAAACACATGGAGCAAAATACGCCTGCCTTCCGCAGGGAGCACACGCATAGGTATTCTCTCTTTACTACTCCCCACGTAGAACTCTAAGATAATGTCCCCAGACAACGAAAACCTATTCTGATTGGTTAAAATATACTACAGCTGATTGGTTAAAATACACTACAGCTGATTGGTTGACAGTTCATCCACCTTACATTCTGATTGGTTAAAATACACTACAGCTGATTGGTTATACACAAGTCTATTTACAGATCTAGACTCTTGCACTCGCTGCCTAACTTGGCAACAACCACACTAGCATTTGGCGCTTAGCGCTGTCTCAGTCCTGACATCCACATCTCATCTCTGTCCTTGTCCTTAGTCTGTCTGTCTATCAGTCTATTTGTCAAACTGTCTGTCTGTCAGTCTGTTTGTCAAACTCTCTCTCTCTCTCTCTCTCTCTCTCTCTCTCTCTCTCTCTATATATATATATATATCTACCTATTATCTACCTCTCAACCCATCTACTGTCTATCTCTCTATTTCTTTGTCTGTCTGTTCATGTGCCTGTGTGTCTGTTCTCTAAACGATGTTAAAGGACAACAGCAAAATGTAAAGGACAAACAAATGAGCAGTCCAATGAAAAATGACAAACAACACAAAAAGAAGGAAAGAGAGAAAGAAGAAAGACAAGATGAAAGAAAGGAAAACAGTGGGAATGAAAACAACAAAGAATACAGGTGAGGGGACGAAGAAGACAGGGAAAAGAAAGAAAAGATGAAAGAAAGAAAAGAAAAGAAGAGAGTATAAAAAAAAAAACAACAAAAAACAACAACAACACAACATTCTTTCAATTAACTCGGTTATCTGATTGCAGTCAAGAACATTTCTCACCATTTGAACACACACACACACACACACACACACACACACACACACACTCTTCCAGTCTTGTCTTTGTTCTTTATAACTATCTTGATGACCAAAGGAAGGTTTTCATTTATAAAAGTTTAACAGTGTCAGGTAAGTTAAAAGCATACTTTAGTTCACAAACAAAGTTACATTCATTCAAAACCAAGATGCTAAAAAATGTACAAAAAGTGAGTGTTTTATTAAATGAAAGTGAACATGTATGTAGAGAAAAAACAAACAAAAAGTAACAAATAATCAAACTGATGGTGGTGATAATTGTGGTGAAGATGGTGATGACAACGAACGTCCCTATCATTCAACCACAACAAGTAAAAAAAACAACAAACAACAACAATTAAAACAAGTAGCGAAACGATTTCTAGACATGCACTTTCTTGTTTGTTGTAAACTGCCGCACAAAATAAAAAAATGTCAAAATTACGAAACTGATAATGAAAGAAAAACAAAACAACGGTTCATTCAACAATGCTACAATCTAGTTGGGGTTTTTTCCCCCCGACTGTTAAACAATCTGAGAATCGAAATTCGCATTCTAATTCATATTGTTATCAACACAACAGTATCCCCAGGTCCAATATGAAATGTGACACAAACATTCCACCTGGCAAGCGACTGAATAAAGGATAATAATCAGGATTAAAGTATTGATGCCCATGTTAAGGTCGGATGAGAAATGAAAAGCGAATAGGAACGTTGTTCCATGACTTCTTAACACATTTACAAATGGCTGAAAGACTTTAAAGGCTTAATCAAATTCCTCTGTTGATATATTCTTGTCCAATACAGGGACAATCATCATAAAATCATGCAGAAATTCTTTCTAAAACACCCATTAGTTTCTTCAGTCGTCGTTAAAAAAACAACAAGAAAAAAAAAAGAACCAAGGCAATCTTGATGAAAAAAACCCCCACGAAAGTAAGGATGAGGATGAAGATGAAGACGATGCTGGTGACGACAAATATCGAGACTAACACAAATTATGACGCTCATGATGATCAAGACGACGTAGCAGCAGCAGCAACAACAATGATAATACCACTACCACCACCACCACAAACAACAGCAGCAGCAGCAGTACCACAAACAGTAGTTACAGCAGCACTAAAAGTACGAACAGTAGAATGAAAAAGTCACTGGTTACAAAACGATTAAAACCTACAACGACAAAAAACAACAACAAAAAACAACAACAACAAAACAAAACAAAACAAAAAAACAACCAAACCTCAACACTGGCGTAACAAATACGCCCGACACTATAACAAACAAAGAAACAAAACAACTGTTACGCACTTCAAACTAACCGGTACGTACATGCCAAGACCAGGAAACATTCAAATCTCTCTGTGTATTTTCAAGACGAAAAAGATATCTATAGAAGTCAAGGCACAATCATAAAAAGACAATGAATGTAAAGTAAAAATGGAAACATGCGATTTTAAACGTTCACGGCCAATACTCCACCTCCTGTAAGATGCAGACGATGGTGACAGCAAATGAAAAAAAGACAAAAACAAACAAATGACGAATGAATGAATGAAGCTGCTCTGCTGAAGAAAAATGTAAACTCTGGAGCTGATTGATCTGCAACCTGTAAACAGTTCACCACCGTCACAACAACATCCAGTATCAGTTAGTCCAGTTTCACTTTCTCAAGGGGGCGGCAGTGAATTCGTACAAATCCATATACGCTACACCACATCTGCTAGGCAGAGGCCTGGCAGCAGCATGGCCCAACACACTTGTCAGGCCTCAAGTGCATGCTTACATTTGTATGCCTACCAGAGTGGATCTCGTTTTACACAATTCTGTCAGAGGACAACACTTTTGTTGCCATGGGTTCTTTTTCAGTGCACCAAGTGCGTGCTGCACATGGGACCTCAGTTTATCATCTCATCCCAAAGACCAGACACTCAGTTTTGATTTTCCAGTCACACTTGGGAGAAAGGGCGAGAGCGGGATTCGAACCCACACCCTCACGGACTCTCCATATTGGCAGCTGAGCGTCTTAGCCATTCTGCCAGTATCAGTTAAAAAAAACAAAAAAACACACACACACAAAGAAAAGTAAAGAGAAAAAGGGTGAGGGGTGGGAGGGACAGAAAACTGTCCTCTGGGATCAACACAACAAGTGGGAGGTAGGACTCATCAAAGACAATCGCACTATACTAGGGGGGAGGGGGGAGGGGGGCAGTTATTCAACACCAGTAGGCTCTGACTAATCGCCCCAGACGCACTGGAAAAGCGGACAACTCTTCTGTCGACACACGCTCAGCCGGGGATGGGCGATTTGGGGCAACTGGTGTCCAGGGTCCAAACGGCATGTCTGTAGCCCGTCCCCAGAGAGGTGAAATAAAAACATGGGATTCTATCCTGAAGGCCAGGGTAAGAGAAGAACGAGATGTGACAGAGAAAGAAAGATAGAAAGAAAGGAGAGAGAAACAAGACACACAGACACACAGGGTGACGGACATGGCACAATATCAAAGCATAAAGAAAATTTAATCATCAAACACATGCGGGCGGGCGGGCGCGCGGGCGCGCGCGCACGCACACACACACACTCGGCATACATTCTCTGGCAACATTTCCCATATCCAGTTCATTGAATTGCCAATCACCTTTCAACACCCACCCACCCCTCCACACACTAACTGTATGCACCAAGACAGCGTATAAACGCAAACCACTTCACTGTTTCGACCAAACATCTTGCTGCCACATTTACTGGATTACCAATCCAATCGAAAATATTATTAATGGAGAGAGACAGATAGAAAGACAGACAGATAGAGAGAGAATGAGAGAGACAGAGACAGTGTATGTGACAGAGAAAAAGATTAAATCGTCTTTCAACAGCTTAAAAAAAAGAAGAAGAAAAAATAAGCGTCCCCCAACCACCGAAATCCCGACCGAAGGGAGAAAATCCACCAACACACGACACCGCAACAAAGCAGCAGTTACCTCTCTTGGATTTGAAGCGGAGCTGGGCGGTGACGGTGTTGTGGCCAGCGAAGACGACGGCACAGTTCTTAGCGTACACACGGAACTTGGCGTTCAGTTCAACCTCCGCAGAGTAGTACTCTATGTTGCCCTGATGCCAGCAAAAAAAAAAAGAATGTCGAAAGATATCAACCAGATGCACACACACAACACACACACGACACCGCAACAAAGCAGCAGTTACCTCTCTTGGATGAATAATAATTCAAAACATCTGCTATGGACAAATGTGTGTTTCGCGGTAACTGGTCGGCTAGTTTTTTTGAAAGAACAGTTGTCTTCATTTCTGGACACTGGACAAGCATGTGGTAGACACTGACTGCTTCTCCACACAGACACTGTAGATTTTTTGCAAAATTTAGTTCGATGGGCGTTCAAACGGAATCGATGAATTAAACTTCTAAAGTCTTGACTGGGAGACCCAACAAACTTGACCTTAAGGGTGTAGACGCCAATAGGTCGTTAAACTCCAATAGTAGACAGATAAATCATTTAAGAAAGCCTTGGAGTTGCTTAATGTAACTGTCTTCACACAGTGACGGTAATACTGGCAGTTTAAATCTTTCAACTTATGTTTATGTCGATCACTAGACACTTTTTCAATACACCTATAACACTCTTGAAGAGCTAATGGGATCCTGAGTAGGATTCAGACTTCGTTGTTTCGCAAGAGATGAAAGAGAGATGAAATAGAGAGAGACAGAGATCAAATAGAGAGAGAGGGATGAAAGAGAGAGAGAGATGGAAAGAGATACAGAGAGAGATAAAGCGAGATAGAGAGAAAGCTAGGGAGGGAGAGAAATGGAGATATATAGAGGGAGAGAGAGAGAGATACAGATATACATCTCTCTCTCTCTCTCTATATATATATAATCTAAAGAACGTGAGCTAACAGATCCACCCAGAGACCCCCAAACCCAGAGCGGTCAGCACTGACCCTCCTGATGGCACTGGACGTGTCCTCCACAGTGATTCCCGAGGCAAACCTCTCCATGATGTGCTCCAGGTTCTGAAAAGGACAACACAAGATCTGCACACAGTTAATCATGTACAGGCTTTGTAAAATAAACATGATAAGAACAGGATAATGAAAGAAGAAGTTATGGGACCGTTTCGTAAAAATCTGGCCTTTTCAACAGTGAACAACAGCATACATAAACTTTCTAAAACAACACACACACAAACATTGAGGACCGTTTCATAAGAGAGTGAGAGAGAGAGAGAAAGAAGAGGGAGACAGAGGGAGACAGAGGGAGACTGAGAGAGAGGGAGAGAGAGGGAGTGTGTGTATGTGTGTGTGCGAGCGAGCGAGAGAGAGAGAGAGAGAGAGAGACAGACAGAGAGACAGAGAGACAGAGAGACAGACAGACACAGACATCGACAGAAAGAGACAGACAGACAGACGGACAGAGAAGAGAGACAGAGAGTGTAGTTACCGAGTTGGGCATGTTGGAGACGGGCACAATGACGGAGAGACAGTTGACCATGTTCTTCATGTGCTGAGGCTTGAACAGCAGGGACCCCATGATCTCGCTGAACATCTGAACACACACATGGTGCAATGCGATACAACACGACGCGATACAATACGATGCGATACGATACAATACGATACAATACGATGCGATACAATACGATGCGATACGATACAATACGATACGATACAATACAATACGATACGATACAATACGATGCAATACGATACAATACGATACAATACGATACGATACGATGCGATGCGATGCGATTGTCACGCTCTATATGAGAGCGGACTAGAAACCCCCACCCAACCCAGCACTAACACCCTGACAACACAAACACAGAATAAAATAATTCAGGGTTTACATACATTTATTCAGTCACACACAGAACTTGCCAAATAAAACCACCACCATCCCAGCCACAACAACTGATACACTTAAACGCCAACAGAATGGATAAATAACCCACAAAAAAACACAGAGCTTGAAGACACGTCCGTCCAGCGAAAAAAACAGTCTGAAGAATGTTGTGCACTCAGGACAGTTGATAAAGAAAACCTGAAACACTCTGCACAACACCAGATGATAAAAAAACAAAAAACAAACGATGGCGTGGACAACGAAGCCTGAAGAAAACGAGGACGATGAAAGCGGGTACACGATGACAGTGACGAGAAGAGGGCAGCGGGGAAAACTGCAGACAACAGACCACTGCAGCACCAATGCAACCCGGCCGACACAGGTGGAAGGACAAATGGCACAGGAAGTGGGACGCTGCAAACTGCCAACCGGGTACCACTATCCTGACGCTGGAAACAAAACAAACCAAATAAAGACGAGACACGTCCAGCAGGGCACTCCCTCTGAGCTGGAGCACACAGAACATAGATACACACTTGAGGGTGCCAACTGGGCAAAAAGCCCCAAACCCAAACTGACACGACCTTCCTCCAAGAAGGCCGCGGGCGAAAAGCCTTGAGAAGTGTCACTGACAGAACAGAGAGACTTTAAACTCTGCTCAGCAGTGACACAAACACACAAACGAGACTCCCCGATTGCACGTAAAAAACGCACAACCGGGAGCTAACACACACTGAACGAATGCTCAAATGGGAGAGAGTAAATGGGGACGGTAATGCACAAAACACTCCACACGAGATTGTCATGAGTTGTGACAGCGATACAATACAATACAAGACGATGCCATTCGAAACGATACAATACGATACAATACAATACAAAGCGATATAATACAATACGATACGATGCGATGCGATGCGATACAATACGATACAGTTCGATACAATACGATGTGATACAATACGATACAATACAATGTGATAGAATACGATACAACACGATGCGATACAATACGATACGATACGATGTTATACAATATGACACAATACGATGTGATACAATATGATACAACACGATGCGATACGATATGATGCGATGCGATACAACACGATGTGATGCAATACGATACAACACGACGCGATACAATACGATACGATGCGATGCGATATGATACGATGCGATATGATACGTATATGCAACAGTCTGCAGTCTCATAAACACAAGACCCAACAACAACAACACCAAACCACCACCACCAACAACAAACATCACACCACCAACAACAACAACAAACATCACACCACCAACAACACCAAACCACCACCACCAACAACAAACATCACACCACCACCAACAACAAACACCAACAAACATCACACCACCAACAACCACCACCACCGCCACCACACCAACACCACTACAAGATATTGATTTTGTTCTTTCATTTCTATGTTCTCAGGTGCTCTTGTGTGGCAATAATGCACTGTTGTATATGTCCTGTCTTATGTGAGGCGCTTACAGCCCATTATATGGGGAGTTTGTCCCAGAAAAAGTACAATATATTATGTTTATCATTATTATCATCAATACAACAACAAGAACAACACAAACAATAAAAACACCACCAACACCACCACCTCCCCACCACCAACACCACCACCTCCCCACCACAAACACCACCAACACCACCACCTCCCCACCACCAACACCACCACCTCCCCACCACAAACACCACCAACACCACCACCTCCCCACCACCAACACCACCACCTCCCCACCACCAACACCACCACCTCCCCACCACAAACACCACCACCTCCCCACCACCAACACCACCACCTCCCCACCACCAACACCACCACCTCGCATCACAAACACCACCACCACCACCACTGCCCACTGACCACACAAGCCTTGGCCAGGTGGTCCGTCTCATCGGCCTCCTGTCCATGGGCCTGGGGGTCCGGGAAGTAGAAGTCCCTGTAGAAGGTCTCCAGGAAAGGGAACACGCCCTCAATGATGTACAGCACAGTGCCGTAGGCTGAGGACTCGAAGTCTGGGGCTGCCGCTGATCCACTGAAAGACAATCATGATGATGAGGTTTCTACGAATGATAAGGAAATAAGATGTATTAATAGAGAAAGTGAGTCAGATACGTGGATACACATAAGCAGAAAGATACAGAGAGGCAGACAGACAGACGGACGGGGAGAGAGGGAAGGAGGGAGGGAGGGAAAGAGAGAGAGAGGGGGGGGGGGAAGAGACAGGGAGGGAGGGAGAGAAGGACGGAGAGAGAGGGAGAGATAGAGAGAGACAGACAGACAGACAGACAGAGACAGACAGACATAGAGAGACAGAGAGAGAGGGGGAGGGAGAGGGGCGAGAGAGAGAGAGAGGAGATGAAGAGTGTGAAAGAGTGTGAGAGAGAGAGAGAGAGAGGGGGGGGGGGTAATGGGGGAGAGAGAAAGAGAGAGAGACAGAGACAAGGAAAGAGACAGACAGAGAGAGAGTGAGAGAGACACACAGAGAGAGAGTGAGAGAGACAGAGACAGGGAAAGAGACAGAGAGACAGGCGGGGTGGGGGCGACAGAGAAAGAGGGAGAGACAGACAGAGTGAGGGAAAGAGAGAGACAGAAACACACACACACACACACACACACACACACACACACACACAGAATTAATGTTATGATACTAATATGAATCACACTTCTATTTATCACTGGTAGTAGTAGTAGTGGCAGCAGCAGCAGAAGTAGCAGCAGTAGTAATAGTAGAAGTAGCAGCTCCACAAGCATCAGTAGCAACAATGGTAGTAGTAGCATCAGCATTAGCAGTAGTAGCAGTAGAAGCAGCAGCAGTAGGGTGGGAAGTCTTGGCGAATGACGACCATGGAGTGAAGGTGTGTGTGACTGATCTCCAACGATGGATGGTAGTGTTCTGACAGTGCTGTGTGTATTGAGTCTTTTGACTCTGGTCAGTGTGCCAGAAGTGTGAAGGTAATGTTGGGTCTTTGTGGTCTGTGACTTCATGGGGGGAGCTGATATACGGTTGGTTTGTTTGATTTTTTATTTATTTATTTATTTATTTCTTCATTCATTCGTTTACTTTTGTATCTGTAACAGAAAAAAAAATTGTGGTGGTAAACAGCTGACCTTTTCTCCGGGGCAGTCTTGAGGTGGATGCCAATCTTCTCGGGGTCCTCACGCACGCTGTCCGTCAGACGGTTCATCTCAATGGACAGGGAGGCCAGGTACTCCCACAGCTCGCTACACCCCCCGGACACAAACCAGTTCTCTTGAAGTTGTCAGCAGGCACTATTCCCCCCAGCCACCCCTCACCTCCCTCTATACCAAGTCTGCAGCTGTGTCGTTTTAACACTCACTCCTGCTCCAAAAAGGATTTGCACAAACACCATCTAACCCCTCTCCTCTCACTAAATTTATGGTGCACCTGTTTTAAATTGTACGGGCACACCAGGCCTCAAAGCGTTTACACAAACACCGTCCACCCCTGTTTCAAAATCTATGTACAGCCTGCTTCTTTTATCAATAATAAGCACATCAGCTTTCAAAGAACTTGCAAACATCATCCCTCTTTCCCTCTGTGTGTGTTTTTCACCCCCTACTCCTCTACAACCCTGTACCCCCTTAATCTGTTTTACTTCCTCAATTCCACCCGTGAAAACACCTTCATGTACAAAAGTAAACATTAAATGGTCGCTTTGCTCACTTCACCCTTTACCCCCCCCTCCACACACACACACACCCCCACCCGCACCACACAGCCTCCTTGCCTGACTTCTCCTGTAGATGAAAGCAGAAGTAAAGTTATCTTAAAACAAAGACACACACCATTCCTCAAAACCTCATCTATTCGTAGATGCTCAAATAAAAAGGATGACATAACACCCATCTCAACCATCCCCCGTTTCTTACTTTCTTATCTCCGTCTCCTATCGACCTTTAAAAAAATCAGTTGATATTCATAGTTCACCACCTCTACCCACGGCTATTGCAAACCCTTTATTCCATGCACAGATTAAACATTATTTTTTGTGACAAGGTCTATTCATTCACAATTAAACTATTTGTCTCCAAAACGATGTCATAACTATCTCTTAAAAAAAAAAAAAAATTAAGAGAAAAAAACCAACCTTGTAAGTCTCAACGATGGAGATACAAAAACTGCATTCTAATCAAGTATCACTTAAACAGATTAGCAGCAGCACAAACCAAACTAATCATATACTAATGACAATACAAAACTCCGCACATACGATACACCAAATTACTGACGCAACCATCAAAGTGAACGGCAGCATAGCGGCTGAATGTGAATGACAACATAGAATGTTCAACATGCGCAACCACCAACATACCCACCATTGACTTGGTTACGCAAGCAGTCTCCAGCAAGTCCACGAAATGGAACATAAAATATCTATGCCTTGTGTTCCGATTTCATGGGATCATCTTTAATTTTTAATTGTCTCAAGCAAAACGTTTCTGGGGAAAAAAACATGACCAGACCAGTTCAGTGTCACACCTTGTGTAGCCGGCTCACCAAGCGTTAACCTCTTCATCGGCCCAGTTGGCAAAACTCAGCTTCTGGTCTGTGGATGTCATCTCCATTCATTGGCCGGCTAAGATTTATCTCCCCTGACAGGCATTTTGAAATGAAGAGGAATTCGAAACTAGCACGCAAAAGCCGCCAAATTTGACACACAAAATACTATATATAAAAATCCCCACCTATATATTATTCATATCGACAAGGATGAAACTCTGACATTCCGCAATCTGTGGATAACACCATACTGATTCTGACTTTATAACAGGACAGTTGAGGATGCTTTGTTTTTCAGTCATAAATATCATGTTGTCAGCTAGGTCGGGGGAAAAACTAACATATGCCCTGTTAGTGAGAACATCGGAATAACAAAGACGCACTTCTGAAGAGGGCAAAGGACTTAACGATCGGCTCAAATCAGAAACTGATATAAGCTTACAGTCGGGCCGACAGCAAAGCGAGAGCTGTATGGTGAGTGGTTTATCTACTGAAATAGGGAATTGATTTACATATTAGTCTTTTGTGAAGGACTAGGACTCCAAACCTAGGAGGCAGGATAGCACTGGCTCAGTGCTGCAGCCTTGGGGGACTGGCTCAGTGCTGCAGCCTTGGGGGACTGGCTCAGTGCTGCAGCCTTGGGGGCTAGTTGGTCTTTGGGCGCCATGCCAACGCCGACTGTCCTAAATATCTCTTGGCCCAGAGAGTGGGGATGTAACTTGGGCAAGGCACTCTCCACTATACTCAAATTCTGGCCCAGACAGCCGGGACAGCAGCTGCCTCCTCTGCTGTCTTGATAGTCAGAGTCACTACTGACTACCATACAACGTGGGCCATCCGTCACTACGAGGTCCAGGTCTTCCAACTGAGTCAAGGAAACACAACACTTGGCAAAGTGTGTCTCGCTGGCAATGATTCCTGATGTAGTCAATGGAAACAAACCGTTATCTTGCTTCGGGTATGCCCAGATTTGGTTGAAGAATGTTGAACAAATGGAGACATTTCGCGTGTATGAACCCAAGATATACAGTGTGGATAACACACACACACACACACACACACACACACACACACACACACACAAACACAGAATTATGACATACATCCTCAAGGTAATATATATATATATATATATATATATATATATATATATATATATATATATATCGCTTTACAGCATACATAAACTTTCAACATGAAACACAAGAAACCAACAATTTCTTACGATGATCAGATAATACATACAACTCGATAACCCTTTCGCCACCGCTGGCGTCAGAGCAGACATGGTACTGTAACACTAAGAACTAAACAAGTCTACTGACTGGAAGCTGTCCGTGACTTACATACACACTCACATGCAGCACACAACACCACATCTACCACCGACGCACACTCCATTTCTCACAGGAGAATTGTGGTTGCCACAGCGTACGACTTGAAGCACAGAACAACAGGAATACCATTCCATTCCCCACACCACTTGTAGTACTTGCTGTAGCGCACGATTTTATCAAAGCCCATGTTTCCTTAAACAAAAAAACAAAAACAAAACAAAACAAAAAAACAAAACAACATTCATCCACCTGAGTTAGTAGCTGGTCGTAGTAGTGTGAGGGAATCCAGCGCGAAGCCTCACACAATAATAATAAAATAATAAAACACGATCTGTGATGAGGAATTAGAAGTCAGGAGAAAAGAGGAGGGGGGTGGGGGGGAAGAGGAGATAGATGCTAAAGAAGACACACCCCTCCCTCCCACTCGTCTTTTCACCAAGCTGAGTTGAACAACCTGTTGGCTGGAACACTTCAAATGAACTTGTTCAGGGCTCTCTGTGTGCTGTGTGGGGGAAGGTTTCCAAGTTCGAGGGTTTGAGGGGACGGAGTCTTTCCCGCCCCCCCCCTTCCCATCCCCCCGCCCCCCTCTTCCTCCCCGATTCGTCAACCTCATCTTATAAAACACGTGTTCTCCACACATGTCACCTTTAATGCCTATCCAAACGATAAGATAAAATGACTAAAATAAAAAGGCTCCTGACTGATGTATTTCAGAAAGCCCTTGCATTTCCGTGAAGCTTGTACAGCGAAGTGACCAAGAGCGAGGCATCTCTGGCTGCTACAGCCCGTGTTACAAACTCAGCATGTGGAGATGCGCAGTAAAGTCTCGCATAGGGTGTTAAATTTTGATATCCCTGCCCTGGCTCTACCAGGAAGGAGAACGTCAAATCTGTTTAATTTCCTGTCACGCATACTGGTGATTGTAGACAGTTGTGACCGTTTCAAGGTAGGTAAAGAGGGGGCGGGGATTTGAATGGTGAGTTGAGGGTAAGCGGGTAAAGGGAGGGTGGAATGGAGTGAATATCACAGCATAGCATCAATGGGTAGCCTGTCTCAGCATAGCATCAATGGGTAGCCTATCTTGACATAGCATCAATGGGTAGCCTATCTTGACATAGCATCAATGGGTAGCCTGTCTCAGCATAGCATCAATGGGTAGCCTGTCTCAGCATAGCATCAATGGGTAGCCTGTCTCATCATAGCATCAATGGGTAGCCTATCTTGACATAGCATCAATGGGTAGCCTATCTCATCATAGCATCACAGCATAGCATCAATGGGTAGCCTGTCTCATCATAGCATCAATGGGTAGCCTATCTCAGCATAGCATCAATGGGTAGCCTATCTCAGCATAGCATCACAGCATAGCATCAATGGGTAGCCTGTCTCAGCATAGCATCAATGGATAGCCTGTCTCAGCATAGCATCAATGGATAGCCTGTCTCAGCATAGCCAGGGCTGAGCATGTTCATCAGTGCAATGTAAACAACGTTAGCTACTAAAGTAAAGCAGTTCATGACAGAAGCCATGGCCTGTGGAATACAGTGGGCGATACATCTTGACGGTTCCTGAGGCTGAAACTGTCATCCTGACTTGAAAACCAACCGGACGATGGACGGCACATCCCAACAAACAGAAAGATGAAACAAAGGTATAAAGAAATAAGTGAAATAAGACATCAACAATGAATAAATTCAGACTAGCCTGAAGATAGTCAAGATATATAAACGAGTGCGCGCGCGCGCGCGCGCGAGAGAGAGAGAGAGAGAGAGGGAGGGAGAGAGAGAGTGAGTGTGAGTGTGTGTGTGTGTGTGTGTTGTGTGTGAAGACACGCCAGCGACTGGAAGATTTCAAACTGATCCGTCAACAGATGTGTATGACATTGCAGCATCCAAGATGACAGCTACAGCTTAATGAAAACAACAGTGCACAACGCCTATCGCTTCTCCTCACCACCTCCACAACCTCACTGCACTTTGCGCATGGTGCTAATATAAACATAACATTCTGACTTGCAATTCACTTGACGTGTACGACGCTTGAGACCCTTCCAAAGGACCTGTTCGTCGTTTTGCCGCGTAAAACTGCCTGTTTAGCCAAATGCGTGGCAGGCATCAGATGCTAAAAAACCACCCCAAAACAATATGTACTACGTTGTCTACAGACTGTTTATTCTTGACACGCTGGTGAGTACAAGGTGGGTAGATTTCTCCAGTGACAAGCAAGTCCGCTCTTAAACTTGAAGGCGTTGACAGAGAGTACAGTCACTGCACTGACGGGCTGTTGTGTTCTGCAGGGGAAACAACCCTGGTTGAGAGAGAGAGAAAGAGAGAGAGAGAGAGAGAGAGAGAGAGAGATAAAAGTCGCCCCTAACATTGAGCCTGTGGTGGTTCGTCTATAGTCTCTACTTATTTCCCCGTAGATCTCTTCCGCAGGCATATTCACACCCAGCATAAAAAACAAAACAAACACACACACAAATTAAACAACAACAACAACAACAGCACACACACCCGCTAATGCCCACATAACATGTGTACAAGAACTAGTGACGATAAACAAAGTACCAAAGGAACGTTGAAGTCTCCGTTAACTTCCATCAGAACCAATAAAAACACCCCAAACTGCCAAATGAAAACCAACAAAAACACACATATGGCAATTTAACGTTGAAGTCCCCTTTAACATCCATCAGAACCAATAAAAACACCCCAAAGTGCCAAATGAAAACCAACAAAAACACACATATGGCAATTTAACGTTGAAGTGCCCTTTAACTTCCATCAGAACCAAAGAAAACACCCCAAGGTGCCAAATGAAAACCAACAAAAACACATAAATGGCAATTTAACGTTGGAGTGCCCTTTAACTTCCATCAGAACCAAAGAAAACACCCCAAAGTGCCAAATGAAAACCAACAAAAACACACATATGGCAATTTAACGTTGGAGTGCCCTTTAACTTCCATCAGAACCAAAGAAAACACCCCAAGGTGCCAAATGAAAACCAACAAAAACACATAAATGGCAATTTAACGTTGGAGTGCCCTTTAACTTCCATCAGAACCAAAGAAAACACCCCAAGGTGCCAAATGAAAACCAACAAAAACACATAAATGGCAATTTAACGTTGGAGTGCCCTTTAACTTCCATCAGAACCAAAGAAAACACCCCAAGGTGCCAAATGAAAACCAACAAAAACACATAAATGGCAATTTAACGTTGAAGTCCCCTTTAACTTCCATCAGAACCAAAGAAAACACCCCAAAGTGCCAAATGAAAACCAACAAAAACACACATATCGCAATTTAACGTTGGAGTGCCCTTTAACATCCATCAGAACCAATAAAAACACCCCAAAGTGCCAAATGAAAACCAACAAAAACACATAAATGGCAATTTAACGTTGGAGTGCCCTTTAACTTCCATCAGAACCAAAGAAAACACCCCAAGGTGCCAAATGAAAACCAACAAAAACACATAAATGGCAATTTAACGTTGGAGTGCCCTTTAACTTCCATCAGAACCAAAGAAAACACCCCAAGGTGCCAAATGAAAACCAACAAAAACACATAAATGGCAATTTAACGTTGGAGTGCCCTTTAACTTCCATCAGAACCAAAGAAAACACCCCAAGGTGCCAAATGAAAACCAACAAAAACACATAAATGGCAATTTAACGTTGGAGTGCCCTTTAACTTCCATCAGAACCAAAGAAAACACCCCAAAGTGCCAAATGAAAACCAACAAAAACACATAAATGGCAATTTAACGTTGGAGTGCCCTTTAACTTCCATCAGAACCAAAGAAAACACCCCAAGGTGCCAAATGAAAACCAACAAAAACACACATATGGCAATTTAACGTTGGAGTGCCCTTTAACTTCCATCAGAACCAATGAAGACACCCCAAAGTGCTAAAACGAACATCGAAATTTCCACTAACATCCACCCTCAGTACGCCAGCAACTGCTGCTGATCGCAGTTCTTAAGGGATGGAAGAAGTCTAGATCCTATAACATACAGAACCATTCGTGTAATTAATCGTTCGAACCTGAGCAAACTTACACACACTATTACTGACCGAAACATTTTCTGTCACTAGTCAGGAGAAGTCCGAACTGACACAGAAGGACCACGTGACGCTACGCTGGGTGGACAGCTGGCTGATTAAGGGGACAACAGGGTAGGGGCTTGTGTAATGGTCGGTCAGTGAAATAATATTGGGTTATAAACCATTACTTCTCATGTTGGCATGCAGCAGCTAAAGGCCACTATGCTACACACACACATACACTATGCACATTCCGTGATTATTCGCATAATTTTTTCACATGCTTAGAAGGCTCGACACAAACAGCTTTCTACAAAACTGTCTACTATAGTAAACACTTTTTTCTATGTGTGTAAATATCAATCCAACATAACAGGTAATAAGGCGAGTGGGGTTCTGGCTCATGCGATACATGCGAGATACTCAATATCTAATCAATAATATACTGTCCAACAATATACCCCACCATTCATGGTATGACAAAGAAGAACATGACTAGGATTTGGCTACATAGTTTGGTAAAGCCAACAAATGCAGTAGGGAAACAATGGACAGTCGTATACAGATGATTATGACACCCACAAATAAAGTGATATGGCCATAAACAGAGTTGTTGCTTATACACACACACAAGGACACACGCGCTTACAGACACAGACACAGACATTCCTGTACATAGAAACAAGCTTCACCTCAGGTAGACACCAAACAGACACACACAAAGACAAAAACAGACTCAGAGGTCGGTGAATGAAGCAAACGAAGCTGCAATTTAACTTGCACATCATCATCATCCACATATGATTTTGTGACCATGTTTCCAGACTAAACCAATTTCTCATTCTATCCAAACTGAATTATCGTAATATGTCTATCTCTGTCCAAACTATTCATGAAAAGAAACTGACGGATAAAACAACGAGCCCTCTGTTGCAGTTCTTTAATGTCCCACATGATAACACAGTGAATTGGTATACATGATTATAACAAGTATTCATCACACACACACATACCTGCCTTTCATAACATCTTCTCTCCTCGTTCCATGTAAGAGACCAAAGAGTTTAAAGACGCTGTTTGTGTGCTGGTATAAATATGTTGGAATGTTTAACTCTGCCATGTGCTGTGCACTGCATGCGTGCATGTTTCATGGAGTGCGTGCGTGCCTGCGTGCATGTGCAACAACTGTTCGATTCAAGCCGGAGTTGTTGTTCTTAAAACACACACACACACACACACACACACACACACACAACACACACACAGAGGAAAATCCACTACCAATATCTCACTTCAGTATATCCCCCGCTTTTAATTCTTACTTTAAATTTTGATCTACTCATGCAGTGCAGAAGTCGCGTGTTGCGGCCACAACCAACCACAACCTTCATGCAAGAACATTCCGATCGGGTTCCTCATGCATCTGTACTGAGCCACGTTCAAACCTCCACAGAAGAACAGTCTACAGGGGAAATTCTGACTGGGTGTGTTTTTTCAGTCATGCGGTCCATGGAGTCATGCACTGATGTCTACACACATTATGTGGGGAGGGAGAAGTTGGCGATTTATATAGTCAGTCACACACATACACACACACACACAAAGAGAGGGGGGGGGAGGGAATGAATACTGCTTTTAGATACATTTATCCCGAAACAAGACAGCGAGAGGGAGAGAGGGAGGGAGAAAGTGAAGGGGGGGGGAGAGAGTGAGGTAGGGAGGCAAGGGGAGAGAGAGAGAGGGAGAGAGAGACAGAGAGAGAGAGAGAGAGAGAGAGAGAGAATGGATAGTGCTTTTATATACATTGCTTCCTAAACAAGAGGGAGGGAGGGAGAGACTTGGAGAGAGAGGAGGAGGGGGGAGGGAGAGAGAGAGGGTGTGGAGAGAGACAGAGAGCGTGGAGGAGGGGAAGAGAGAGAGAGAGAGACAGGGAGGTAGAGAGAGGACGGGGAGGTTCATAAACTGTTGTACTAGCCTGCCCTTCTCGTAAGCTGATAAGTTGAGACGTTTTGTGAATTATTTAACTCTTTTTATGCACACACAGACACAGACATAGACACACACAATATGCCCATCTCCTTCACAATGTTGATGACCTAAGAAAATTCAGTCACTGCATCGAGGCGAAAGCCGTGTCACAATCAACGCGAGAGCGCGTGCTTACGTGCATGTGTTTGTGTGTGGGGGTGGGGGGCAGGTGAAGGGGATAGGAGAATGACAGACTGACAGACAGAGCACGTGAATGCATAAACCCCTTGAGCCAAACTTCGTTTTAACTCGTATCCTTTGGTTTGACGAACATTTCCAAAACACTAAACTATGCTTCACTGGTCTGTTAACGTATGAGCAAAACGTGTATATATATATATATATATATATATATATATATATATATATATATATATATATACATACGGCGGTAAGATGGCTAAAAGAAAACATATAGAAACAATATACGTATATTGCAAGAGCGCACCTGAAACTCTCTGTCTGTCTGTGCTACGTATGTCTTTGTCCCTTCACAATAACCACCACGTTTCATAATGTAGAACCAACTATGTCTTTGTCCCTTCACTGTGACCACGTTTCATTATGTAGAACCAGCTATGTCTTTGTCCCTTCACAGTGACCACAACGTTTCATTATGTAGAACCAGCTATGTCTTTGTCCCTTCACAATGATCACAACGTTTCATTATGTAGAACCAGCTATGTCTTTGTCCCTTCACAGTGACCACAACGTTTCATTATGTAGAACCAGCTATGTCTTTGTCCCTTCACAATGATCACAACGTTTCATTATGTAGAACCAACTATGTCTTTGTCCCTTCACAGTGACCACAACGTTTCATTATGTAGAACCAGCTATGTCTTTGTCCCTTCACAGTGACCACAACGTTTCATAATGTAGAACCAGCTATGTCTTTGTCCCTTCACAGTGACCACAACGTTTCATTATGTAGAACCAGCTATGTCTTTGTCCCTTCACAGTGACCACAACGTTTCATTATGTAGAACCAACTATGTCTTTGTCCCTTCACAGTGACCACAACGTTTCATATGTAGAACCAACTATGTCTTTGTCCCTTCACAGTGACCACAACGTTTCATATGTAGAACCAACTATGTCTTTGTCCCTTCACAGTGACCACAACGTTTCATTATGTAGAACCATCTATCTTTGTCCCTTCACAGTGACCACAACGTTTCATTATGTAGAACCAACTATGTCTTTGTCCCTTCACAGTGACCACAACGTTTCATATGTAGAACCAACTATGTCTTTGTCCCTTCACAGTGACCACAACGTTTCATTATGTAGAACCATCTATCTTTGTCCCTTCACAGTGACCACAACGTTTCATATGTAGAACCAACTATCTTTGTCCCTTCACAGTGACCACGTTTCATTATGTAGAACCAGCTATGTCTTTGTCCCTTCACAGTGACCACGTTTCATTATGTAGAACCAGCTATGTCTTTGTCCCTTCACAGTGACCACGTTTCATTATGTAGAACCAACTATCTTTGTCCCTTCACAGTGACCACAACGTTTCATTATGTAGAACCAGCTATGTCTTGGTCCCTTCACAGTGACCACAACGTTTCATATGTAGAACCAACTATCAAACGACATCAGTGAACCTTCTGACACCACCCACTAACCCCAACCAGTCGAAACTGACAGATTATTAATCCACTTCCCTGCAACAAATCAAAGCCCCCTCCCCCTTGCCCCCCACCGGGTCAGGGAATTCCGCTGAGGAAAATGACGCAATGATGCACAACTTACACTGACGATGACGTCTATGTCAATCTAGGTCAAGGTCATGCGAGGGGAAGGCAGGCATTCCAGGGAACAGGAGGGAGGGAGGGAACAGGAGGGAGGGTGGGAGGGAGGGAGGCACGAGCAGGGAACGAAGGGTTGGGAAGGGAAGGGAGGGGGTAAACAAGTTGTGTTACCCTCGGTACACGTCATGGAAGGGGCGTTCCGCTTGGGCGCTGTTAGCACGTGCAACACGTTTAGAAAGAACAGAAAGACGGCCAGGCACGTGAAGGGAACCAACAGGAAAGGGATTACAAATATGTATATCAATATATATCTATCAATAAGTGATACTGAAAGACTTCTTTTCAAATCTAAATACTGTTCTCTGTGTCTTTTCTGTCGATGTCATTCTTCAGCTGTCAGCAAGATTTGGTGAACAACGTTCTAGAAATAGAAGTAAACCAAATGACTTGCACTGTACCTTCCATATACTTACACTTTCGTAAACATTTATTTGTTGCCGTTTCAAACTTCTATATTCTTATATTTTCAAATTCAGTCTTTCGGGGGCAGACAAAAGTATCAGCAACATGTCATGTTCTTGTTTTGAATGTTCATTAGAAAGTATCACTGCAGGAAAACCACATTGAAACCAAATGAGTGCGGTCCAGAAGAACAAACATCCATGCTGGTTTATACCGTGGCAGCCTTCCTATTCTAAAAAAATAAAGTAAAAGAAACAACCTCGAGTATTACTTAATCAAAACACTTCGTACCTACCTCGCGAATTAAGTACACAATAACCTTCTTTTTTTTCCCCTTTCTTGAAAAGAGTAAAACATTTCTCTCACATGATTTTAAATCTTGTTGTCTGTTACTACTACCAAGCAAAAAACGATATCTAAAACCAAACAAATACTCCATAAAAGGTGTTGGTTCTTTATTTTTACCAATCAACTCACAAAAACCAACCCTTTTTTCACCCCCCCCCCCCCCCCGGCTTTTGAATCCTTCCATCCTGTCTATGCTCCCTTGAGGGAAAACCGTCAACAAAATGAAGATGAAACACACCTACACACACGGGAAACAACAAAAGTCAGTCAGGAGAAAAAAATGTCAAAAATTACAATGCCGGAACCCACAGAAGGACTTCATTAAAAAATGCATCCAAATAATTGTAAAGTCAAAAGTGGGTAATCTTGCAGTAATATAAAAAACAAAAGAAAAAGAAAAGAAAAGAAAACCCATAAACAATCCTAACACAAATACATTCGTTGGATAAATCATACATACAGGAGGATGATAATAAGAAACAAATCTCTTTGCAGTCATGCTCGAGTGTTCGTTAAGAAACACAACACTCAGATCAAAAGATGACATTCCAGGTTCTACAATAAATAACAGGTTAACTCATTCATCCCAAGAGGCCACAAAAGGCAGAACAATCAGTGCTGCTCGGGGAAACGCAACGCGAGGAGGAGAGCATTCCTTCCAGAAACTGAACACAAACACACGGAACAGACAGCCAAGACGTCCAGGCTTTCTCCGCTGGAGGGAGAAGACACAACGAGAACCAATGACCAATCGTCGTCCTGGACCGTAACGGAAACCGGACCGAACAGGACGAAAAGGGATCAGAGTGTTGTGGACATGACTTTCAGCAGGGGTGGTGAGAAACAAGGTGAAGTTCGCGTGGGAGAAGGCAGGCGGTAAGAGGAGGGCGCGGTGGGGTGGGGGTGGGGGGTGCGGGTGAGGGGGGTAATACTACACCGGAAAGAGACAGGGTCACACAGACCGTGAAAGGAAGTCACGGCAAGAAACAAAGAAAGATCGGGATAAGATCTGAAACAAAGAAGAAGAATCAAATTACCTAAAGAAGGCCAATCAAAAACAAACAAACAAACAAAAATCGAGACAGAAACTGAGAAACAGCGGAAAGGAAACTGGGAAGCGGGGTAGGGGGTGTGGGGGTGGGTGGGAGTGTAGGTGGTGGTGGTGGGCATCAAAATCAATATAAAAAGGTTAAAATGATTGTAAACAAAAAGTGAGTGGCTGATATAAACAAAATATAGATAAACAAACAAATAATAAATAAATAAATAAGAAGAAAGAAAAGAAAGAAAAAAACCCAAAGTACAGGATCGTCAAACTAAAAAAAACAAAAACAAAAAAAACAAAAACAGAACTAATGTAGAATGGACACATTCAACAGGAAACAGACCAGAGACGATGTGATCAATCCAGACACTGACAGGGACAGACCGGAAGAAGAGTGAGGAGAGACAGGAAGGGTAGAGAACAAGCCAAAACAATAAAGGAGAGACAGAGACTTCCAGGCACCTGAGACCCACCAGTCCACTTTGACATCAACATCATCAACATCCAAGGTGGTTGCAACCAAAAGGAGACACAGAGAAGCAGCAGAAGACTTTGGTAGGAAGGGAACAGAAAGGGGACAAGCGACAGTTCCGCTGAAACCAAAGGGAAGAATTGAAGGAGAAGCAGACGTGTTCTGGTGGGAGAGGAAGAGGAGGAGAGGGAAAGTTTCGTGGAAACCAAAGGGAAGAATTGAAGGAGAAGCAGACGTGTTCTGGTGGGAGAGGAAGATGAGAGGGAAAGTTTCGTGGAAACCAAATGGAAGAATTGAAGGAGAAGCAGACGTGTTCTGGTGGGAGAGGAAGAGGAGAGGGAAAGTTTCGTGGAAACCAAAGGGAAGAATTGAAGGAGAAGCAGACGTGTTCTGATGGGAGAGGAAGAGGAGAGGGAAAGTTTCGTGGAAACCAAAGGGAAGAATTGAAGGAGAAGCAGACGTGTTCTGGTGGGAGAGGAAGATGAGAGGGAAAGTTTCGTGGAAACCAAAGGGAAGAATTGAAGGAGAAGCAGACGTGTTCTGGTGGGAGAGGAAGATGAGAGGGAAAGTTTCGTGGAAACCAAAGGGAAGAATTGAAGGAGAAGCAGACGTGTTCTGGTGGGAGAGGAAGAGGAGAGGGAAAGTTTCGTGGAAACCAAAGGGAAGAATTGAAGGAGAAGCAGACGTGTTCTGATGGGAGAGGAAGAGGAGAGGGAAAGTTTCGTGGAAACCAAAGGGAAGAATTGAAGGAGAAGCAGACGTGTTCTGGTGGGAGAGGAAGAGGAAGAGGAGAGGGAAAGTTTCGTGGAAACCAAAGGGAAGAATTGAAGGAGAAGCAGACGTGTTCTGATGGGAGAGGAAGAGGAGAGGGAAAGTTCCGTGGAAACCAAAGGGAAGAATTGAAGGAGAAGCAGACGTGTTCTGGTGGGAGATGAAGAGGAAGAGGAGAGGGAAAGGAAATTGGTTGAAACCAAGGGGAAGACACAGAGAAGGAGCAGACGTGTTCTGGAGGAAGAGGAAGAAGGAAGAGGAAGTGGGAAAGCAGTTCCATCCACCATGGCCTCCAATGTATCTTACCGGTCATACTCTAAGATCAGCTGCAACCTCTTCCTCCTGGATATCATTGACACTGGGCTGTACAGCAAAAAGGGGTGGGTTCACACGGAATTCACTGACAAGACAACCAACCAGGTACACCAAATGGTGAGACACACTTCTGCCTATCTGTATGTCTTTCTGCTGTGGCAATAATGTATTTCCGTGTATGCTTCGTCAATGATTATGACATTATGAATGAATTTCCATGGAATCAATAGGTCAACAGTTTAAAAAAAATCCTTCATCAAAAAACAAAATAAATCAAACAAAAATTTAACAATATCTGAAAATCTTCATTTGAAAAAAACAAAAACAAAAACCATAAACAAAGCTTCCCAGAAAGAAAATAGCTTCTAAATACCTATCAGAGGTATTCAACTAATAAAAGTCAACTTCTTCTTCAGAAGTGGTCCACTGTATTGATAAAAAAGTGGAATAATCAAAATCAAACAAACAAAAAAAATTAACACAGCGTCCGAGAGATTTATTTCTAAATATCTATCAGAACAATTTAACTAACAAAAGTAACTCTCCTTTTAAGAAATGGTCCACTGTCTTAACCAAGCACATGTGAAACTATAAATCAATCACAATACATTGTGGATTTCATGTGAACAGATGACAAAGTCTGTGAAATCACAGAACAAAACTAACAAATAAGGAACAGACATATCATAAAGACAGCAGGAATGGTCATGTGTACATGAAACATGTCAGTTTGTCACTGGTATGTAACTATTCTTGTGCTGTATCACTTTCAATACCTAATACCTGTGAAACGATTAATGATATTTTTGGACATTCAAAGGATTCCAGAGTTTGTTTCACAAAATCAAACAATACACGCGCACTAAAAACAAACAAGAATACAACATTAGCCATTACACACATTCTCCAATAACCCTTCTCTCTCTCTCTCTCACCCCCCCCCACACACACACACCCCACCACACACACTCACAGCACAATCCCTAACACACCATTCTCTAAAAACCACCATACAGGAGAAGACACTGACTCAAAGAACCAGCCAAAAATCGACCTAACATTTCCCCACCAACCCAAAATAACATACATCACTTCAAAGACCCTCAAACATTTCTATAATAGAGTTATCCTTTGAATGTTTCGATAAATGAGGAAAGGTTAAGGACACTTTGCAGCATGTTCTTCAAAGTACGTTTTCCACAGCATAATTCATCTCTCTTTTTTGTTTACGTCAGTAAAACACGTCTGCAGGACACTCGTGGCAAATGATATGTCCGGAGTTCATTCAGAATTTTTCCCTCACCCAGTTCGTATAATGAAAAAATAAGCTAGGAACATGAATGGATAAGCGTTCATGAAACAAAAAATCCAAACCCAAATCAGCATAACTATGCTAGTATCCTCCCCCTCCCCCCAACCCATCAGACCCTACCTTCCTCCCATCACCACCACCATCCTTTCAGAACCCCACACAATCACCCATAACCACCCTCCTAAAACAAACAAACATCCCCCAAAACTTTGAACATCAGTTTTGTGTTCTCTGTTATAGACTGGTTATAGATTAAGAGCTGACAGGAGGTCAGCCTTCAAATTGACTCTTTCTGACTGGATGGCCAATAAGCAATATGATTTTATCTTATTACTTTATTTTAATTGAACCAAATGACAATAATAATAATAATAATGATAATAATAACAATAAAAATACCACCATCATCATCATAATGATAACAATAATGATAGCAACAACAAAAATAACAACAATACCAATATGACAATAATAATGATAATAAGCATCATCATCATCATCTTAAGCATAATCATAACAATAAAAAATAAAGAAAAAAAACCCGCCGCGGTACTCACTTGTCGTGGGGGATCTCGGAGGTCTGGGTGTCCACGACACTGCCGTTGGACTTGAGGTAGACGTGGTGCAGGCAGCGCAGGAAGGGCTTCTTCAGCACGTTGTCGATCCCAGGGTTGTTCAGCATGGCCAGCAGGTCCTCCATGGGCAGGATGGTCTGGCACAGCGACTCGATGAACATGTTCTCCCCCTGAGTGGACACAGAACAGAGTAGACAGTAGAGTAGAGTAGAGTAGAGTAGGGTAGAGTAGGGTAGAGTGTAACAGCGACTCGATGAACATGTTCTCGCCCTGCTTGGATACAGAACAGAACAGAACAGAGAAGAGTAGAGTAGAGTGTAACAGTGACTCGATGAACATGTTCTTCCCCTGCATGGATACAGAACAGAACAGAGTAGACAGTAGTTTGGAGTAGATTAGAGTAGAATGTAACAGTGACTCGGAACACTTTCTCCCCCTGCGTGCAACAGAATAAAACAGAGTAGACAAGAGCAGAGTAGAACAGAATGGAATGGAACAGCGACTCGGCGAACATGTTCTCGCCCTGCGTGAGACAGAACAGAGTAAAGAAAAAATAGAGTAGAGTAGACTAGGGTAGAATACAACAGATTGCACTGCACTATGGCGACGAGCTCTCCCCCGAGGAGAGCAGCCCGAATTTCACATCGAGAACCACGTGTTGCGACACCACCAACAAAACAAAAGAAAGGAAGAAAACTACAATACTACAGTACCTCTGCACACACGGCCAGAAGGTCCAGCAGGCTGATGTAGTACCTCAGGGTGGACATGTTGCTGCTGTTCGTCAGAATCTTCTCCCTGCACGGCGCCACAAAAAACCAAACCAACACATCAATTAAACAATGCCATTTGTATCTGCATTTCTCTAATTTGGTCAAGTTCCGACTCAATTATCGCCGGCAATCACCCCCCATTCACACGCAGCCACGCCCAGAAATGACCCACCACGCTCAATCCTACAGCAGATGATGATAATGACGACATACACACACGCACATCTAAACAGAAAACAGCTCAAATTAACAGTGGAGGCAATCACTAAAATGTCTCATAGAACAGAGGTCTTTAAAAAGAAAATGTTATTAGCTGAGATTTGAACAAAAGGGGTGTTGGTCTGGCGCCGAAGCAATCTAACGAAACGACTGTTTGATTGTTATGGTGGGTGTAAATACGTGTACAAAAATAATGCAAATTAGATTTTATCTGTCTATCTATCTATGATACGATAAAACACTGTATATACGAAGGCGATTCATAATATTCATTATTCTCTTCCGCACATACCAACTCCCCATTTGTTTAAAACCCCGTTACAAATTGTACACAGTGTATATGTCAGTGTATACATACATATACATACATACATACATATATATATATATATATATATATATATATGTGTGTGTGTGTGTGTGTGTGTGTGTGTGTGTGTGGTGTGGTGTGTGTGTGTGTGTGTGTGTCATAATCATATCATCATCAATCAGTGGGTATAGTTGTGTGTGCGTCACCCCTTTGCAACCCCCCCCCAACCTCCCCCCTCCCCCACTCCCCTCCGTCCCCACACCTTCCACACACCACATAACCTGACCTATCATCCCGAGGAAGGTCCAGCACAAAAGCCAGCTTCTTGTAGTTCTGCATGATGTACTTCATGACGTAGGCCTGGTTCCTCTTGAGGGTCAGCCCGGTGCCCGCCACCTTGACGATCATGGACAGGAGGTCCAGGAACTCAGGGGCCCGGTCCTGCAGCTCGGCGGCCCGGTTGACGATCTTCTGGATCTGGCGGGGGTTGATCTTCAGGCACGTGTTCTGGTTCCCGTAGAACACCTGTGGGAGGTGGAGGGGTGGAGGTGGAGGTGGGGGTGGGGTTGGGGGTGTGTGGACAAGGTGGTGTGTGGGTGTCGTGGGGTGGGGGTGGGGTTAGGGGTGTGGGGAGGGTAGGGGGGAAGGAATGGAGGGATGAAGAAATGGGGAGGGGGGGGTTAAGGTGAAATTATTGTGGTGTGAAAAAGAAAAAAAGGAAGAGGAGGAGGAGGAGGAGGAAGAGAAGAAAAAGGATGAGGATGAGGAGGAGAGGAGGAGGAGAAGAAGAAGCAGCAGCAGTAGGAAGAGGAGAAAGTAATGGAGGAGGAGCAGAAGGAGGAAGAGGAGCAGGTGGAAAAAGGAGGAAGAGGAGGAGGAGAAAGTAATGGAGGAGGAGGAGAAGAGGAGAAGGAGGCGGAGGAGAACGAGGAGGAAGAGAAGAGAAAGGATGAGGATGAGGAGGAGAGGAGGAGGAGGAGAAGGAGGAGGAGGAGGACGAGAAAAAGAAGAAGAAGAAGAAGAAATGAGGGAGCAGAAGGAGGAGGAGATACAAAAATCATCAAAAAGAATATATATTCTTTAAGGAAAATAAAGAAAAAGTAAAAGAAAAAACTTAAAGGGCAGACGTAGACTGTTAGAAGCTTGAACTCAAATCTTCGCCTGAGCGATGGCAGGTCTCTCTCTCTCTCTCTCTCTCTCTCCCCCCCATCAAACACACGCACACACACACACACACACACAAACATACACACAAACACACACGCCCACACACACAAACACACACACAATCTCCCTCCCCCTCTTTCCGCCTCTTTCAGACGTGAAGAACTGGACAGCAGGCAGGCAAGTAGGTATGCAGGCAGTCTAGACTCGAACCTCGGCCAGGGCGATGGCCAGGTCGCTCTCCACCACGCGGACCTCCAGGAGGATGTCCAGCCTCTCAAAGATGTGGTGCTGCACCGTCTCGTTCTCCCGGGCCAGCAGCTTCAGCAGGTACAGCGTCTTCTTGAAGATGTCCGTCATCCCCGCGTACTGCTCCTGAGGGCAGCGGGAGTCGTTCGTTCAGTCGTCGTCGTCATTGTCGTCGTCATCATCATCATCCCCATCATCGTCATCATCATTATCATCATCGTAGTCATCATCATTGTCATCATCATCGTGATCAGCAGCAGCAGCATCACACTTACAACTATGACCATAACAGTGACGTCACTATGGACGAAAGTGCTACGTTCTTTAATCCAACAAAAGAATAAGAAAGAAAAGAAGCAAAAATAGATTATGTGGTAATGCGACCTTGACCTCTATCTCAAAAATTCATACGAACCATTGTTGTTCTGGCTAAACGAATTACTACATGGCTTAACATATTTGATTGAATTTTGGATAAAAACAACAAATTTTATTATGCTTTTACTTTTTCCCCGATACGCCGGGTTGTGACATGACCTTTGACCTCTCACCTTAATCTTTACACAATCTGTGATTTTACCATTACCATCCACTGCACAAACTTTGACGAGGACCTCCTTCTTGAACGAAGAAATTTGTCCAATCAATATCATATGCCATGTTGTGACCTTGACCTTTAACCTCCGATTTTCTTAAGGGATCATGCTGTACCCATAACAGGTATATAAAAAAATAAAATAAAATAAAAATAAAAAAACCCCTACAAAACCAACACAAAAAAATCCATGAATAAATAAGACTTTATGCAAGAACGGTCTCTATTAATCCTTTTCTTTGTCAGATAATGACATTGACTTTTTGACCTCTCACCCTGCTCACCATATCATTATGAAGGAGGTGACCTCAAGGTGAATTTTTCAAACCTACCTTCCTGCCAAGACTGGTTCCTATGCCACTTGTAGTGGCTGTGAAAATGTCAGTGTTGAAGTTGAATTCACACACACACACACACACACACATCGTGTCAATTACATACACACATCTGTTTACACCCATGAGTGTAAAACAAACACACCGGCAGTCTCACCAAGAGCTTGGGGTCGATTTCCTGAACGAGGATTTCGAAGAGAATGATGAGGATTCCTGGAATGGAAAATGAAATCAAACATCAAACCTCAGCACCGTCTACACTTAGTAATCCAACAGCACACACAATCCTTGACCACAAAGATAAATAAATGAACCAGATTTTTTTTTAAAGAAGAAGAAAATAAAACGCACAAAACAAAATCAGTGAAAGAGCATTGAATATCTGAAAAATCTGAAAAAAAGAAAAAAAGAAACAAGTATGTCGAATTACAAACACTGCAAAGGGTATTCCTCAGGGTACTCTGATCTGTCTTTCTGGTAAGACCTTTACACGTCATCGATTAAGAAAAAACGCGAAAAAAAAGAAAGAAAGAAAAAAAAGAATACAACAAATCTGTAAGTAAAGATGAACAAGATACGATTTTCGCATAAACATGTGCGCAAACACTTACACACACACACACACACACACACACACACACACACACACACACACACAGAGAGAGAGAGAGAGAGAGATGTATACACACCATTGGAGATGAGGATGTTTTGGTTCATGGGGTGTGGTTCATCAGGAGTCATGGGCAGATGGCAGAACCTGAACAGACAAGAACATAACACCACGAAACAGATGACATCTGCACTCGCTATGAGACCCAAAAATACGGAAGTAAACAAATGTTAACCACATCATCCCCAAACTTAACAAAATCTTCATTAAGCAAGTTTATTCAGAAATCAAACAAAAGCGAACTAAACCGGGGGAGGCTTCACTAAGATAATTATTGGTTTGTGTTCAGTGAAGCTTTTCAAGAAAATAATACTCAACCAATCTTTGTAATCAACCACAACGAAATCGTCTGAACCCAATCAAAGCCTTGCTCACGGAAGTAGGTCAGTTAAGCATCAAAGAGAGTCGTCAGAGTGTGTGGTAGGGTGATGGCAGATTGGTGGGGGACTGTCGTTGGAGGGACGGTGATGGCAGATTCAGGGGGGACTGTCGTTGGAGGGACGGTGATGGCAGATTGATGGGGGACTGTCGTTGGAGGGACGTGATGGCAGATTCAGGGGGGACTGTCGTTGGAGGGACGGTGATGGCAGATTCAGGGGGGACTGTCGTTGGAGGGACGTGGTGGCAGATTCAGGGGGGACTGTCGTTGGAGGGACGGTGATGGCAGATTCAGGGGGGACTGTCGTTGGAGGGACGGTGATGGCAGATTGATGGGGGACTGTCGTCGTTGGAGGGACGTGATGGCAGATTCAGGGGGGACTGTCGTTGGAGGGACGTGATGGCAGATTCAGGGGGGACTGTCGTTGGAGGGACGTGGTGGCAGATTCAGGGGGGACTGTCGTTGGAGGGACGTGGTGGCAGATTCAGGGGGGACTGTCGTTGGAGGGACGTGGTGGCAGATTCAGGGGGGACTGTCGTTGGAGGGACGGTGATGGCAGATTCAGGGGGGACTGTCGTTGGAGGGACGTGGTGGCGCTCTGCACTCTGGGCAGGGTTTGAGGTGTTGAGATTCAGTTTCTCCAGCAGGCGTCGCGGCATTCGGACAAATCAATAACCCTACGCCACATCAACTATGCAGATGCTTGACCAGCAGCATAACCCAACGCGCTTAGTCAGGCCTTGAGTGCATGTCTGGTCTATATGTATTTGTATTTCTTTTTATAACAACAGATTTCTCTGTGTGAAATTCGGGCTGCTCTCCCCAGGGAGAGCGCGTCGCTACACTACAGCGCCACCCATTTTTTTGTATTTTTTCCTGTTGCAGTTTTATTTCTTGTTCCTATTGAAGTGGGTTTTTCTACAGAATTTTGCCAGGACATCCCCTTTGTTGCCGTGGGTTCTTTTACGTGCGCTAAGTGCATGCTGCACACGGGACCTCGGTTTATGGTCTCATCCGAATGACTAGCATCCAGGCCACCACTCAAGGTCTAGTGGAGGGGGAGAAAATATTGGCAGTTGAGCTGTGATTCGAACCAGCGCGCTCAGATTCTCTCGCTGCCTAGACGGACGCGTTACCTCTGGGCCATCACTCCATGTCTGTGTACCTATCAGAGTGGACCTACAGAATTTTGCCAGAGGACAACCTTTTTGTTGCCGTGGGTTCTTTTTCAGTGCGCCAAGTGCGTGCTGCACACGGGGCTTCGGTTTATCGTCCCACCCAAAAGACTAGACGCTCAGTCTGATTTTTTTTCAGTCAAAATTGGAAGAAAGAGCTACAGCGGGAATCGAACCCAGACCCTCACGGACACTGTATTGGCGGATGAGCGTCTTTACCACTCAGCCACCTTCCGCTGGGCTGGACGCTCGGTCAGTCTGGCTCCTCGACTAAGCGGTTATTGTCTTCAGTAGGGGGGCTTAATCGGAGGTATCCCAAGTATAGTTAAATCGAAACAAGAAACACTGAACACCACCGAACTGACTCAGCAGCAGCGCAGGATCTCCTCTAGTGTGTGGCCTCCTGGCGACTCGACATCGACAGTTCCCTGAGGGGCTTCCAACACTGGGACTGCGACAGACAAACCCGGGTGTGGCCGTGTATGGAGGAACAGGCACTAAACTACTGAACACCACCACAGTGACTCAGCAGCAGCGCAGGGTCTCCTCAGGTGTTCGGCCTTCTGGCTACCTATCATCGATTGTTCCCTGACTGGGAATCAGCGACGTGGGAGTGATGCCACTGAAACGGTGCACAGGCACTCAAGTAAGCAAGTAAAACAAACAACCCCCACCCCCACCCCTACCTAAAAAAACATCAACCAATCATAGAGAACGAAACACACACACACACACACACACACACACACACACAGATGACAAACCAACCATACAATTCATAGAGAAGAAACAACAACAAAACACAAACAATCAATCGATCATTGAAAAAAAAACAAAAAAACAATCGTACAGAACAAACAAAAATGCCCCCAAAATAACAGACCATAGATAATAAATTTAAACAAACACCAAATACACAAAGTAAGCAAACACAACACACACACACACACACACACACACACACACACACACACACAGAGAAATAAACAACCAAACATGTGGAGTCTTACTCGGCCAGGTCGTCCAGGATATCGCTCATGAGCTTCACCTGCTGGTCATCCAGCTTGGCCCTGGCAAGACGCCGAAGCAGAGGCATGTTCTTCAGCACCTCGCGATGCACGCGCGCAGAGTCTTGTGTCAGCAGAACCTGCGTAGCGAGAAAGAGAGAGGGGGGGCGGAACCATAGTCAGAATCAGAACAAGAATCAGTCTTGTGTCAGCAGAATCTGCGTATAGAGGAATGGGAATGCAGACTGAGAATCAGACTCAGAATGACATCATTATCTCAGTAAGAGCGATAATCAAGTGTGGTAAAGTATGTTATCCTTTTTTTACAAGCAGTTCAGTGTAGTTTGGCACACAACATTATATAATTTGGCATACACCATCTCTCTCTCTCTCTCTCTCTCTCTCTCTCTCTCTCTCTCTCTCTCTCTCTCTCTATATATATATATATATATATATATATATATATCACGGCCCAACGCTTAGCTTACATCACAGATTGACATAAACTTACAGTTGGGTCAACAGCAAAGTGTGAGCTGTATGATCAATTGTTTCTCCATTACAATGGTAAGTCATTAACAGCTTAGCCTTTTGTGACGGACTATGACTCTCAAATCTGGAGGCAGAACCACAATCAGAATCAGAGCTAGAATCAGATTCTTGTGTTATCAGAATCTGAGTAGGGATGAATGCAGTACCCAGAATCATAGTCAAAATTACTTCATTATCTCAGTAAGAGCAATTGTCAAGTGCGGTGAAGTCTGTTACCCTCACATGCAGATAAGTCTACACATATATATAATTTGGCGTACATCATATGATTCAACAAAAACACACACAATGGAGTCACAACACACCAGATAAAAAACCCATCACGGCACTTGTTCGTGTCTGGGAACGGTAATTCATTACAGCAGAAGGAAGCACAGCGAAAGGCCAGGTAGCGAGTGGGAGTGAGGGGGTGGTGGGCGCCTCTTTCATTATTTTGTGCTTTTGTTAAAGTCTCCTCTTCACACTCGATCCATGATAAGAAATGAAAGTGAACCACAGCTGGGTCCACAGCCAAATAACAGCTGCTTGGTCAATGGTTTCTCCACTGCAATGGCAATTATTTACAGTTTACGTCTCGTGAAGGGCTGTCTCTTCGGGGTCCGGCTACAGATTTGCCATCTTGGCCTTGATGTCCAAACGCCCCAGTTCGCCGTCACAGTGTCTAGCGTCTGTAGATGAAGGGCTATCTTCTCTCTAACTAGGAGCCAGATTGCGCTGACTCTCAGTGCTGCAGCCAGGAGGATTGTTAGTTTTCATGGACCATCCATTCGCCAGCTGTCCTCAAGTCTAGCTCGATGGAGTGGAGACTTGGGCAAGACACTCTCCACTATAATCAAATTCTAGCTCCGATAGTCGGGATAGCAGTTGCCTCCTCTGCTGTTCTTGGGCGACTTTCAAGAGACCATCAGCACGCTGTAGAAAAACCTACACATAGCAAGGCAAACTGCCCGAGGTAAGCAGTATTCAGGAACACCAGAACCTGACCCGTGCTTCCTGCCTGCCATGGGTGACTGCCCTTGAAGCCGGAGTAATCATGGCTGATCCTTTTGTTGTGTTGTTTTTGTTGAGAGAAAACAGGCGAGCTTTGCGGGGGGAACCATATTTTTAGCGACAGGTTAAACCCACTCAGTAGTTTCGATGACGCAGAGCATACCAACAAACTTGTTTTAAACGTGTACATATTTGGGGCATTGTACAAAAGTCGACACATGACCTGCAACACACAAACCGCTTCGGTGCTCTTCCACCATCTCTCCCCAGTCACGAAGTTTGCCGCCATTGCGAAACCAAAGAAAGAAACGGAAGTAACTGTGATGCCGCACGAAGTAAAAAGAGCATGCTAAAAAAGGTTCTCTCCACCATTTTAAATACAGACGATGGCGTTAGCTACATGAGTGCACCGTGCGTGTCTTCAACACGAAGATAACTGTACTTTCAAGGTGAATTGTACACACAGGTCCCTGCCACCTCAACGGTAACTAGTCTTCAGGCAAAATGAAGAATACCACCCCTGATGCTCACAGTCCGACACAGCTGGCTATCATACCTGAGCTTTTGCCGACAGCTTGAACATGTTGGTTTTGGAAGAGTAGACCTTGTTGAGGATGTTGAGAGACTTGGTGATCAGCTTGTTGTATTTGTACTGAGACAGGTCCTGCACACACACACACACACACACACACACACACACACACACACACACACACACAAAATCATCAACAGATCAGTTTCAGTTTCACTTTAAAGGAGGCGGTAAAATGTGGCAAGATGATCCATAATATATGCCACAACACATCTGCCATTAAAAAAGACAATCATAATCACCATTTATTGTTAAGATTAATGATGTGTCGTACTGGGACAACCATTCACACACACACGCGCGCGCGCGCGCGCACACAAACGCTCTCCCCCTCCCCGCTATCCCACCCAAACACACACACATGTAATAGTGACCACGATGATGATGCTTGTGATGCCATACATTACTATCACAGAAAGTTAAATGACAGTGTTGTTCTCTAAGAGTACGAAAGCGTTTGTGGTTGATGATGCGACACACACACACACACACACACACACACACACACACACACACACAGAGGGTAGGGGAGGGAGAGAGAGAGGAAAAAAGAGAGAGAGGAAGAGAGAGAGAGAGAGAGAGGGAGGGAGAGATTCAAGATTCAAGATGATTTATTGTATATGCCAAGGCCCCTTATGAAGGGGTATGTACACGTATCGTAATGGAAAGAGAGAGAGAGAGAGGGATAGAGAGAGAGGGGGATAGAGAGAGAGGGGGGATAGACAGAGAGAGAGAGTCACATACAGACATACAATGAGAGAGATAGATGTGTATACAGTCAGACATACGGACAGATGCACACCGACACAACCATAGAATGACAAGCTATTTAGACCCAGACAAAGATAAGAAAGAAAGAGAGAGAGATGGAGAGAGAGAGAGAGAGATGGAGAGAGAGAGAGAGGGGAGAGAGAGAGTGTGTGAGGGAGGGAGGGACAAGAGATAGGTGGGGAGATTTTGGATACAGAGACTGCCAGAAGAAACACAAAGAGAGAGGGAGGAAGAGAGAGAATGACAGGCTGTCAGACCCAGAAAAGGATGAGAGAGAGAGAGACAGAGTGAGAGAGAGAGAGAGGGGGGGAACAGAGACAGAGAAGGGGGAGGGGGCGCAGCAGAGATACAGAGACCGCCAGACAGAACCACAAACAGAATCAAATCATAACCACCACCACCACCACCCCTCACGGCAACCCTGTCACGCATCCAAAACGACAGAGAAAGGAGAGGAGGTGGAGGAGGAGGAGGAGGAGTTCAGCAGAAGAAACAATCGCTCTCTGAATTCTTTCATGGCCCAAACATGCAATCATCGCGTCTGGCTTCCACCCCAACCCCCCAAAATGCCAGCCATCGTCCCTTCCTGCTCCCCCCACTCTCATCATCGTAAATTACAGTTCCTTCCCCTTGGCAGTCTTGTGGACACTGAGGTTGTTCCTGTCTCTGAACGAACAGAACTGATTGGTTCCTGATGGCGCTGCGCCGTCATTTCCACCCACCGACACAAACCTGAATGTGTGGAAGTGTGTTGTTGTTGTGGTGGTGGTGTTTTTGAGTTGCTGTTGTTGTGTCGTGTTTTGTATTTATGGTGGTGTTGTTTTTTAGTTGCTGTTGTTGTGTCGTGTTTTGTATTAATGGTGGTGGTGTTTTTGAGTCGCTGTTGTTGTTGTGTCATGTTTTGTATTAATGGTGATGGCGTTTTTGAGTCGCTGTTGTTGTTGTGTCATGTTTTGTATTAATGGTGATGGCGTTTTTGAGTTGCTGTTCTTGTGTTGCGTTTTGTATTTATGCTGGTGTTGGTTTTTAGTTGCTGTTGCTGTGTCGTGTATCGCTGTTGTTGTTGTGTCATGTTTTGTATTAATGGTGATGGCGTTTTTGAGTTGCTGTTCTTGTGTTGCGTTTTGTATTTATGCTGGTGTTGGTTTTTAGTTGCTGTTGCTGTGTCATATTTTGTATTAACGGTGGCGGTGTTTTTGAGTCGCTGTTGTTGCTGTGTCATATTTTGTATTAACCGTGGTGGTGTTTTTGAGTCGCTGTTGTTGCTGTGTCATATTTTGCATTAACCGTGGTGGTGTTTTCGAGTCGCTGTTGTTGCTGTGTCATATTTTGTATTAACGGTGGTGGTGTTTTTGAGTTGCTGTTGTTGCTGTGTCATATTTTGCATTAACCGTGGTGGTGTTTTCGAGTCGCTGTTGTTGCTGTGTCATATTTTGCATTAACCGTGGTGGTGTTTTCGAGTCGCTGTTGTTGCTGTGTCATATTTTGCATTAACCGTGGTGGTGTTTTCGAGTCGCTGTTGTTGCTGTGTCATATTTTGTATTAACCGTGGTGGTGTTTTTGAGTCGCTGTTGTTGCTGTGTCATATTTTGTATTAACCGTGGTGGTGTTTTTGAGTTGCTGTTGTTGCTGTGTTGTGTTGCGCATTGTCTTGTTGTTTTGTGTGGTGCTCTGACTCGCTGTGTGGAGCTGCGACTGTGTGTAGTGTGGTGTGGGTGTGTAACTGTTGGTTGAGGGTATGATTGCTGGGGACAGCAGTTTCCTCCTCTGCTGTTCTGATGGGTCATTGTCGGAAACGGCTGACTATCATTCATATACATTATGTTTCCACAGCCTTCACAGAGTACATGAAATACACTCCTTGCCTTGCCTTGCTTTGTCTTTGTTGTTGCGCATTGCGTTGTGTTGTTTCTTGTTCGGTTTTCTTTGTTTGATGGCAGTCTGGTTTCTTTTTTTGTTGTTGTTTGTTGAAAGCTTTTTTTTTTTCTTTTTTTTTTTAAATTAAGGTTCTCTGATTTTGCTGAAAGCTTTGTTGTATGGTAGTCTGTTTTCTTTGTTATATGGTGGTGTGTTTTGTTTAAAACTTTGTTGTATGGTGGTCTGATTATGTTTTTCAAAACTTTGTTTTATGGCAGTTTTGGGTTTTTGTTTAAAACTTTGTTCAATTGTGTTCTGATTATATTGTTCAAAACTTTATTTCATGGTAGCCTGATTTTTGGGTTTTGTTTTAAACTTAGTTGTATGGTGGTCTGATTCTGTTGTTCAAAACTGTGTTTTATAGTAGTCTGATTTTGGGGGTTTGTTTAAAACTTTGTTGTATGGTGGTCTGATTTGGGGGTTTTGTTTAAAATTTTGCTGTATGGTGGTCTGATTTGGGGGGTTTGTTTAAAACTTTGTTTTATGGTAGTCTGATTTTGGGGTTTTGTTTAAAACTTTGTTTTATGGCAGTCTAATTTTGGGGTTTTGTTGTATGGTGGTCTGATTTTATCGTTCAAAACTTTGTTTTACGGTTGTTTGATTATGGTTAATGTTTTTTTGTTTGTTTTGTTTTTAAAATGTTGTGGCTTCATGGTGGTCTGTTTTTGTTGAAACAATTGTTTTAGGGTGATCTGGGTTTTTCTTGTTGAAAGCTTTGTTTTATGGTAATATGTTATTCCTGAAAACCTTATTTTATGGTGGTCTGTTTTTGTTGAAAGCTTTGTTTTATGGTAATATGTTATTCCTGAAAGCTTTATTTTATGGTGGTCTGTTTTTGTTGAAAGCTTTGTTTTATGGTAATATGTTATTCCTGAAAGCTTTATTTTATGGTGGTCTGTTTTTGTTGAGAGCTTTGTTTTATGGTAATATGTTATTCCTGAAAACCTTATTTTATGGTGGTCTGTTTTTGTTGAAAGCTTTGTTTTATGGTAATATGTTATTCCTGAAAGCTTTATTTTATGGTGGTCTGTTTTTGTTGAGAGCTTTGTTTTATGATAATCTGCTTTTGTGGAGGGCTTTCCTTTATGGTGGTCTGTGTTTTTCAGTGAATGCTTCGTCCTATGCTGGTCTGGGTTTGTTTTATCTTGAAAGCTGTATTATGTCTCAGTGTGTTGCGTTGTGTTTTTATCTTGAAAGCTGTATTATGTCTCAGTGTGTTGTGTTGTGTTTTATCTTGAAAGCTGTATGTCAGTGTGTGTGTTTATCTTGAAAGCTGTATTATGTCTCAGTGTGTTGTGTTTTATCTTGAAAGCTGTATTATGTCTCAGTGTGTTGTGTTTTATCTTGAAAGCTGTATTATGTCTCAGTGTGTTGTGTTTTATCTTGAAAGCTGTATTATGTCTCAGTGTGTTGTGTTTTTATCTTGAAAGCTGTATTATGTCTCAGTGTGTTGTGTTTTTATCTTGAAAGCTGTATTATGTTTCAGTGTGTTGCGTTGTGTTTTTATCTTGAAAGCTGTATTATGTTTCAGTGTGTTGTGTTGTGTTTTATCTTGAAAGCTGTATTATGTTTCAGTGTGTTATATTGTGTTTTTATCTTGAAAGCTGCAATACGTTTCAGTGTGTTGTGTTGTTTTTATCTTGAAAGCTGTATTATGTTTCAGTGTGTTGTGTTTTATCTTGAAAGCTGTATTATGTTTAAGTGTGTTGTGTTTTATCTTGAAAGCTGTAATATGTTTCAGTGTGTTGTGTTTTATCTTGAAAGCTGTATTATGTTTCAGTGTGTTGTGTTTTATCTTGAAAGCTGTATTATGTTTCAGTGTGTTATGTTTTATCTTGAAAGCTGTATTATGTTTCACTGTGTTGCGTTGTGTTTTATCTTGAAAGCTGTATTATGTTTCAGTGTGTTGCGTTGTGTTTTATCTTGAAAGCTGTATTATGTTTCAGTGTGTTGTGTTTTATCTTGAAAGCTGTATTATGTTTCAGTGTGTTGCGTTGTGTTTTATCTTGAAAGCTGTATTATGTTTCAGTGTGTTGCGTTGTGTTTTATCTTGAAAGCTGTATTATGTTTCAGTGTGTTGTGTTTTATCTTGAAAGCTGTATTATGTTTCAGTGTGTTGCGTTGTGTTTTATCTTGAAAGCTGTAATATGTTTCAGTGTGTTGTGTTGTGTTTTATCTTGAAAGCTGTATTATGTTTCAGTGTGTTGTGTTGTGTTTTATCTTGAAAGCTCTGTGTGTGTGTGTGTGTGTGTGTGTGTGTGTGTGTGTGTGTGATGCATTCACTGCGAAATTCGCATGCGAAGCTTTTTCAGTGAAGTGTGTGTCTTAAAATCTGATCCACTGTACCACCTACTCGGTTAGTCAACCGTGCTGCCAGCTTTGTCGCGTGACCGAAGCACTTTTTTTTTTACCTCGGAGGGAAAGGGATGTGATGTGTGTGTGTGTGTGTGTGTGGACGGGGGTGGATGAGGGGAGGGGGGGGGGGCTGAAGGCATAGCTAGCTAGGGACTGAGAGGTAGGGGGGGTGGGGTGGGGGTGGGGGGTACAGCAAGCATCCCTGTCGAGCGGCTGGATCACACGTGCACGAACATTTTGCCAACTGTTGGCACGAATGTCGGACCCTACCCTCCGCCACCATTACCGGGGTCAATTGCCAAGGATGATGACAGGCTGCCCAGTGGTGGAAACGCTGCTTTCGCGTGGCGGCCACTTTCGGCGAGTAGCGAGAAACAAAGAGACGGGGACAGAGGGAGGGAGGGGTGTGTGTGACACGGAGGAAGAAGGGAGGTGGAGGACAGAGGAGCGAGGTGAGGGGAGGGAAGAGGGAAAGAGAGGGGGGGGGAGAGAGATAGAAAGAGGGAGGGAGAGGCTGAGAGAGGTACAGAGACAGAAGAGGTTGAGATAATGACAGAGAGAGAGATGGAGAGAGAGAGAGAGAGATAGATAGAGAGAGAGAGAGAGAGAGAGAGAGAGAGAGAGAATGAATGAATAAATGAATGAATGAATGAATCTTTATTTCAATAATAATAATAATGGATACTTATATAGCACACTATCCAGAAATCTGCTCTAGGTGCTATACAAAAACGTTTTGTTAACATAAAATATTACATCTATGTTACATACACACACCAAAATGTGACTACACACACACACACACACACACGCGCGCGCGCGCGCGCACACACACACACACGCACACACACTGCATACATACATTTTAACAATACATGAGTATCTAACAGCTACCCTAACACATACGCACACATAGGCAGACACAAACTTACATAAACTCACGCACACACAATACACATTCATATACATGCATGTAGAAAATGTCAGAGTGGATAGCTTATAGTCTATTCGATCAGAAACAGGCAACCAGTGGAGAGACTGAAGGAGAGGAGAAACATGGTCAAATTTAGAAGTTCTGCAGATGAGTCTGGCAGCGTTATTTTCCAACGGTGAAGACATTAACACTTTGGCCGACTTACACATCTGCCGTTGATCTAAGAGACACACAAACACATACGCAGAGAGAGAGAGAGAGAGAGAGAGAGAGAGAGAGAGAGAGAGAGAACGAACAAACGAACGAACGAACGAACGAAATTTTATTTTACGAGGGTAAAAGAGTAAGCACAAAGTACTTGTTTACATCCAGCCCTCTGGGCAAGAATAAGAACTGAAAAAAAGAAGCGAGAGTCAATTCACAACACCAACGTCAAAATTACACAAACATGTGCAAACATAAACATAGAACTTATGTACAATACAATATCGCGATAGATGAATAACAACGAGGACAATAGGGTAGGGGCGTGGTGGAGAGCGGAAGGAAGAATGGACAAGGGGAAGAGAAAAGAAGGAAGGGGAGGCTGACTGAACAGACAGATATAGTGACAGTGACAGTGGAGACAGACATAGAGAGAGACTGACAGGGGAGGAGAAAGGTGTATATATATTGACAATCTATACATGTTTGTTGTTTATAATTGATATGTGTCACATAATCACATGTTTTTCGATAAATGTGCACGATATATGTTTTTAAAGTTAGGGATGCTTTTTACAGTGTTTACATTGAGGCAGGATAATATTTCATTCCATAAACAGCCCCCTGAATAAGACAGACTAGATTTAAAAAGATCGATCTTTGGAAGTGGCACCATAACTTTATGAACATGACGATGCGTGTTGGTTACAAATTTATTCTTTAGTAAGGGGGGAGCAAATCCAGACATGATTTTGAACATAAATAGACCTTTGTTAAATAGAAGTTTTGTTTTCAGTGGGGGGATATCGAGAGCTTTATAATCAGATATAGTCAATGATGAAGATTTTAAAAGAATCACTTTTACAGCTCTTCTATGCAGACTCAATAGAGTCCCACACTGTCGAAGCATAGTTAATGTGTGATTCTATATAAGCACTGACAAATAGCTTTTGGCAGTGAAGATACAAAAAGTGTTTAATTCTAGACAGTTGATAGATATTCTTTTTGATACCTGTTTGCCTAACAGAGAAATATGATGTGACCATGACAAATTATTATCGATAGTGATGGCAAGGATTTTATGGTGGTCAACTTCTTCAATCTTGTCGCCTTTGATGAAAATAGGCCAACAGTTTATGGACATATTTTGACGTTTTTGCCTTGTTGTGATTATTAGGAATTTTGTTGTTTTTTAGGATGGAGACACATGTGGTTTAGTTCGGACCATTCAATCAATTGGTCAATACTTTCCTGAAGAGAAAGAGACACGATACTTTGGTTAGTGTGACCAGTATGAATGGTGGTGTCATCAGCAAACAGTTCAGAGAGAGAGAGAGGGAGAAGGATAGAGAACGGGAAGAAAGGCGCGGGGGGTGGGGGGTGGGGGGGTATATACAGACAGAGGGAAGGAAAGGTAGACAGAAATAGAGAGAGGGAGAGGGAGATATAGGCTTCGGGGTGGGGGGTGGGGTGGGGCTGTAGACATACCAATAGACAGCCAAACTGAGAGAGAGAGAGAGAGAGAGAGAGAGAGAGAGAGAGAACACTGAACTGCTAATGTCATTAGCTGAAAAGCTCTGGTGACATAGTAGGTACTAATCAGAACAAAATGGTGCAAAATAGATAAAAATGGAGCAGAAAGAAAAAAAACAAAATTGAAACGACAAACTAATAGAAGATTTGCGACACTTTGGCACTTTGTCATTAGTTTAAAGTACATGTGACAGGGGGGTAATGTGCCTTTTTTCAGTCGTTCGTCTCCAAGGAGAGAGACAGACAGACAAATAAACACAGACAGACAGACACAGACACAGAGAGACACACACAGAGAGATAGATACATGTGTACATAGATGGATATGAAATAGATATATATAGACAGATACATAGATACTTAAATATCTAAATACTTAGATACATAGATAAATAGAGTCAGAGACAGACAACGGTCTTCTAGCACTGTTAGGTGATAGACATTTCAATCTATACACACACTTAGTTGCGGCAGAAACTAATCAACATCCTCGGGGACAAAAATCAATTGATCAATGATCTCGTGCGCCTTACCGTGCGAATTCAAGTGCTTCTACGTCACAACGAATGAAGACAGAGAAAGACAACGCTTACGCACGCACACTCGCAAACACACACACACACACACACACACACACAGAGACTGACCATGAGCACTCTGGTGAGCAGCTCCACATCAAAGATGGCAGAGATGTTGAACATGTCTCTGAGCTCCTTCACCACAGCCTTCTGCTTCTTCAGGGAGCGTCTGTGTACACCATTCAATCAGTCAATCAACCACTCAGTCAATCAACCAGTCAAAGAGTCAGTCAATCAGTCAATCAACCAGTCAGTCAGTCAATCAACCAGTCAGTCAATCAACCAATCAGTCAGTCAATCAACCAGTCAGTCAATCAACCAGTCTGTCAACCAGTCAGTCAGTCAATCAACCAGTCAGTCAATCAATCAGTCTGTCAATCAGTCAATCAACCAGTCAGTCAGTCAGTCAATCAACCAGTCAGTCAATCAACCAGTCAGTCAATCAACCAGTCTGTCAATCAGTCAATCAACCAGTCTGTCAATCAATCAACCAGTCAATCAACCAGTAAGTCAATCAACCAACCAGTCAGTCAACTAGTCAGTCAATCAACCAGATAGATAGAGACGGACAGACAGACAGAGATCAATAGATAGATAGTAGATAGATAAATAGACGGACAGACAGACGGACACACAGACAGACAGAGATCAATAGATAGATAGTAGATAGATGAATACAGACGGACAGACAGACGGACAGAGATCAATAGATAGATAGTAGATAGACAGACAGACGGACAGACAGACAGACAAATAGGTCTCTCATTGAATTTGAATGTGGATGTAAACACATACTTATTTAAACAATCGTAAGTCATCTACCGGCCAACCAACCGACCGACCGACCGACCGACAGACAGACATAGACAGACAGACATAGACAGACAGACAGACACAGACAGACATAGAGACAGACAGACATAGACAGACAGACAAACATAGACAGACAGACGTACTTGCTCTGGTCGTGAGGGTTGTAGGTGTCGTAGAGCAGGGGAGACAACACGTGCTGTGACGACTTCCGGGTGGTGGCGTTCCTCTCCGCCAGTTTGAACTTGCCCATGAAACTCTGGGTGCACACAGCAAGCCTTTAGCCACACGCTTTCTTTTTCCTTCATTTAGTATTTTTCATTTTCTTACCTAGTCTTTTTCTTTCGTTCGTGGATTGCAGCTCCCACGTTCACTCGTATGTAACACGGGCGGCTTTTACGTGTATGACCGTTTTTGTCCAGTCATGTAGGCAGCCATACTCCGTTTTCCACGGGTGTGATTGCTGGGTATGATCTTGTTTTCCATAACCCACCGAACGCTGACATGGATTACATGGTCTTTAACGTGCGTATTTGATCATCTGTGCGCGTATACACAGGAAGGGGGTTGAGGCACAAGCGGGTCTGCACATTCTGTTGACCTGGGAGATCGGACAAATCTCCACTCAGGCTCCGTTACCGAGATTCGAACCAGGTACCCTGGGATGGAAAGTCCAACGCTTTGACCACTCGGCCAGTGCGCTTTATTTCACTTAACTGTGGGGAAGGTGGCAGCGTGGTTAAGACGCTTATCTGCCAATACAGTGTCCCTAGGGTTTAGGGTTCAAACCTCGGTTTCCTCCTTTCTCCCATGTCTGATCGGAAAACCAATTTGAACTTGCCCATCAAACTCTGGGTGCACACACTATGGTTTTAGCAAGGTGTTTTCTTTTTTTCTGTTCTTTTACTGAACTAGGAGGGAGGGGGCAGAGTGGCTTATCTGCTAGCACAGTGTTCGTGGGGTTCTGGGTTCCAGTCCTGGTCCCGTCCGTTGTCTCAAGTTTGATTTGGAAAACAATTTCAACTTGCCCATGAAGTTCCTGGTGCACACAGCAATGATTTTAGCAAGGTGCTTTCTTTTTTTCTTTCTTTCCTATTCCCCCCCTTCTTCTTCTAAATCTAGAAGGACGGTGGCAGAATGGTTAAGCTTATCTGCCGATAGAATGTTCGTGGGGTTCCGGGTTCAAACCCAGGTCTCGTCCTTTCTCCTAAGTTTGATTGGTAAATGGAACTGGACGTCTAGTCATTCGGAGGAGACGATGAATTGAGGTGTCGTGTGCAGCATGCACTTGGCGCACGAAAAGAAAACCAGTGGCAAAATATGTGTTGTTCTCTGGCAAAATTATGTAGGGAAAAAATCCACTCTGATCGGTACACAAATAATATATGCATGCACTCCATGCCTGACTGAGCGCGTTGGGTTAAGCTGCTGGTCAGGCGTCCGCCTGGGAGATGTGGTGGAGCGTATATGGATTGGTCCAAACATATACGTGGATGTGTGCAATGTACAATGCTGCATCTCTTGTACGTTACTGTGTCTCTTGTTTTCTGTTCTTCCTGAGGAAAAAAATGTCTTCACCAACAAGTTGGTATGGCAATTGTAAATGATTGTGAGTACAATACCAAAATGCTTTTCATAGCTGTATTAGTTACATGAAATAAGTAACATGTTCATTTGCGCCCAAGAGAAAGAAATCTGCATTGGTGCTTTGAGCCTCGCCGACCACTAAGACCATCGCCACGTTAGCTTCCACTTCAAGTCAAGCGGAAAATAATACAATAAAAATCTTATCACCGCATCAATCTTTTCACTCAATTTTTAAAAAAAACCCAACATCTTCCAGAATTAAAAACACTCAAACTTGATTAAAAATGTTCATTTCTTTTAAGAAGCCCAAATTCTTTATTCTATTTATAGTTTGTTCAGCCAAGATGATGATATTAGACTGAATATAGATATTATCATTATCATTACTGTTATCATTATTATAATCATTACTTTTATTATCATGACTTAGAAATCCATATTTCTGCAAATCAATGGCAGGGGAAGAATGATTCAACTGAAAAGGGTGGGGTGGGGGGTTAGATGGAGGGGGTAGGGGACTGAGGAAGGAAGAGACAGAACAGAATGTGGAACAGATAGAGTACACAATGTAACATGGAGAGGGCGGGTGGCAGTGATTGCAGAAAGAAAAACATCACATTGGAAGCGCGTGTGTGTGAGAGAGGAGGGGTGGGGGAGCGGGATTAGGAGAGAAAAATAATCAATAATCAAATATTCAAGAAGTCCAACACTCACCTGCAAACGAAGGTTTCTCTGGTACGTCAGCAGTAAGTCCAGAACCTCCAGAGACCTGGAAATAATGGAAATACCAAATGTGACAGGTGAGATGCGAAGCGAAAAAAACTGCAGCACAAAATAGTGTGAAAAGCAAGACAGGAACTGTGGCCGTGCATTCCTGCAATGTTTTGTAATGACAGTCAGAGGTCAGAGGTTCTCCCCTATACCCAGATGTGCATTCCTGCAATGTTTTGTAATGACAATCAGAGGTCAGAGGTTCTCTATACCCAGATGTGCATTCTTGCAATGTTTTGTAATGACAGTCAGAGGTCAGAGGTTCTCCCCTATACCCAGATGTGCATTCCTGCAATGTTTTGTAATGACAGTCAGAGGTCAGAGGTTCTCTATACCAGATGTGCATTCCTGCAATGTTTTGTAATGACAGTCAGAGGTCAGAGGTTCTCCTCTATACCCAGATGTGCATTCCTGCAATGTTTTGTAATGACAATCAGAGGTCAGAGGTCAGAGGTTCTCCCCTATACCCAGATGTGCATTCCTGCAATGTTTTGTAATGACAGTCAGAGGTCAGAGGTTCTCCCCTATACCCAGATGTGCATTCCTGCAATGTTTTGTAATGACAGTCAGAGGTCAGATCTTCTCCCCTATACCCAGATGTGCATTCTTGCAATGTTTTGTAATGACAATCAGAGGTCAGATCTTCTCCCCTATACCCAGATGTGCATTCCTGCAATGTTTTGTAATGACAATCAGAGGTCAGAGGTTCTCTATACCAGATGTGCATTCTTGCAATGTTTTGTAATGACAATCAGAGGTCAGAGGTTCTCTATACCCAGATGTGCATTCTTGCAATGTTTTGTAATGACAGTCAGAGGTCAGAGGTTCTCCTCTATACCCATATGTGCATTCTTGCAATGTTTTGTAATGACAATCAGAGGTCAGAGGTTCTCCTCTATACCCATATGTGCATTCTTGCAATGTTTTGTAATGACAATCAGAGGTCAGAGGTTCTCTATACCAGATGTGCATTCTTGCAATGTTTTGTAATGACAGTCAGAGGTCAGAGGTTCTCCCCTATACCCAGATGTGCATTCTTGCAATGTTTTGTAATGACAGTCGGAGGTCGGAGTTTCTCTATACCTAGATATGCATTCCCGCAATGTTTTGTAATGACAATCAGAAGACGGAGTTTCTCTATACCTAGATATTCGTTCTTGTAATGTTTTGTAATGAAAATTTGTGGTCAAGAGGTTCTCTGCTACAGGTAACCATGTAAGCCGGTACCAGTAACGTGCTGCGTGTGGGGAGTAATCCCAACAAGACAATCCCATCTGGAGCGGGATGGCCTCTGCCAGGTGTGACTTTGTCAAGGCACGGTGGGGAGTAATCCCAACAAGACAATCCCATCTGGAGCGGGATGGCCTCTGCCAGGTGTGACTTGGTCAAGGCACGGTGGGGAGTAATCCCAACAAGACAATCCCATCTGGAGCGGGATGGCCTCTGCCAGGTGTGACTTGGTCAAGGCACGGTGGGGAGTAATCCCAACAAGACAATCCCATCTGGAGAGGGACGGCCTCTGCCAGGTGTGACTTGGTCAAGACACGGTGGGGAGTAATCCCAACAAGACAATCCCATCTGGAGCGGGATGGCCTCTGCCAGGTGTGACTTTGTCAAGACACGGTGGGGAGTAATCCCAACAAGACAATCCCATCTGGAGCGGGATGGCCCTGCCAGGTGTGACTTGGTCAAGACACGGTGGGGAGTAATCCCAACAAGACAATCCCATCTGGAGAGGGACGGCCTCTGCCAGGTGTGACTTGGTCAAGACACGGTGGGGAGTAATCCCAACAAGACAATCCCATCTGGAGAGGGACGGCTTCTGCCAGGTGTGACTTGGTCAAGACACGGTGGGGAGTAATCCCAACAAGACAATCCCATCTGGAGAGAGATGGCCCTGCCAGGTGTGACTCGGTCAAGACACGCCACATCAAGAAAGGAATGAAAACCACGTGCAGAGACCCGGGCTTTAACACTCAGTCGACAGACCTGGACGGAATCTGGTGAACGGTTCTTCTGTGCGGCGCCCCAATGACTTGACACTGAGGAGGAGAATGAAGGAGAATGAAGGAGGAGAAGGGAGGAACAGGAGCTGAAGAAGAAGAATAGAACAGAACAGAAAAGAATAGAATAGAATGTCTTTATTACCAAGAGTACCGGGGTCACAAGGAATATTGGGGGGGGGGGGGGGGGGGGATAGTACATAACAAGATACGAACATAAATTGAAAATCATACACAGACACAGTAGAAATTAGGATAATACAAGTGCAAATCAATATAAAAACTTGTACATACTCACACATGCACGTACTGCCCCCCCCCCCCCCCACACACACACACACATGCACGACGCACACACACATGCAAACGCACACACACACTCTCTCTCTCTCTCTCTCTCTCACACGCACACACACAAACACACACACACGTTTGAACAGAACCCGCATATTATATGTGGATGGGGATGATGACTAGATCTTCAGGTAGATGGTTGCTGAAGAAAGGAAGGAAGGAAGAAAAAGGAGGAGGAGGAAGAGGAGGAAGGAAGGAAGGAGGACGAGGAGGAGGAGGAGGAGGAGAGAAGAAGAAGAAGAAGAAGAAGAAGAAGAAGAAGAAGAAAGGAAGGAAGGAAGGAAGGAAGGAAGAAGAAGAAAGAGGGAAGAAGGAAGAAGAAGAAGGGAGGAGGAGCAGAGGAAGAAGAAGACGATGATGATGATGATGATGATGATGATGATGATGACGACGACGACGACGACGATGATGATGATGACGATGACGACGATGATGATGATACAAACGAAGGAGACACTGGAAAGAAAAACCGACTCACTGGAATTTCGCGTTGACGATGGCCTCAGTCTCGGCACTCTTCTCGTAGCGGTCCTGGTGCTGGAACTGGTGCACCTGCTTCATCAGGTCTTTGCTGTAACCTGCCGTACGTGCAACACCAGATGAGTGCTGCAGTGTTGTGTTGTGCTGTGCTGTGCAGCGTTGTGCTGTGCAGTGCAGTGTTGTGTTGTGTTGTGTTGTGGTGTGTTGTGGTGTGGTGTGGTGTGTTGTGTTGTGGTGTGCTGTGGTGTGCTGTGGTGTGGTGTGGTGTGCTGTGCTGTGCTGTGCAGTGTTGTGCTGTGCGGCACTGTGCGGTGTTGTGCTCTGGTGTGCTGTGCTCTATTGTTCTGTGCTGTGCTGTGCTGTGCTGTGCTGTGCTGTTCTGTGCTATTCTGTATTGTTCTGTGCTATTCTGTATTGTTCTGTGCTGTGCTGTGCTGTTCTGTGCTATTCTGTATTGTTCTGTGCTATTCTCTATTGTTCTGTGCTGTGCTGTATTGTTCTGTGCTGTGCTGTGCTGTATTGTTCTGTGCTGTGCTGTATTGTTCTGTGCTGTGCTGTGCTGTATTGTTCTGTGCTGTGCTGTGCTGTATTGTTCTGTGCTGTGCTGTATTGTTCTGTGCTGTGCTGTATTGTTCAGTGCTGTGCTGTATTGTTCAGTGCTGTGCTGTATTGTTCTGTGCTGTGCTGTATTGTTCAGTGCTGTGCTGTATTGTTCTGTGCTGTGCTGTATTGTTCAGTGCTGTGCTGTATTGTTCTGTGCTGTGCTGTGCTGTATTGTTCTGTGCTGTGCTGTATTGTTCTGTGCTGTATTGTTCTGTGCTGTGCTGTATTGTTCAGTGCTGTGCTGTATTGTTCAGTGCTATGCTGTATTGTTCTGTGCTGTGCTGTATTGTTCAGTGCTGTGCTGTATTGTTCTGTGCTGTGCTGTATTGTTCTGTGCTGTGCTGTGCTGTATTGTTCTGTGCTGTGCTGTATTGTTCTGTGCTGTGCTGTGCTGTGCTGTATTGTTCTGTGCTGTGCTGTATTGTTCTGTGCTGTGCTGTATTGTTCTGTGCTGTGCTGTGCTGTATTGTTCTGTGCTGTGCTGTATTGTTCTGTGCTATGCTGTATTGTTCTGTGCTGTGCTGTGCTGTGCTGTATTGTTCTGTGCTGTGCTGTATTGTTCTGTGCTGTGCTGTATTGTTCTGTGCTGTGCTGTGCTGTATTGTTCTGTGCTGTGCTGTGCTGTATTGTGCTGTGCTGTGCTGTATTGTTCTGTGCTGTGCTGTGCTGTGCTGTATTGTTCAGTGCTATGCTGTATTGTTCTGTGCTATGCTGTATTGTTCTGTGCTGTGCTGTGCTGTATTGTTCTGTGCTGTGCTGTGCTGTGTTGTATTGTTCTGTGCTATGCTGTATTGTTCTGTGCTATGCTGTATTGTTCTGTGCTATGCTGTATTGTTCTGTGCTGTGCTGTTCTGCATTGTTCTATGCTATGCTGTTCTGTGCTGTGGTGTGCTGTTCTGTATTCCTTGCGTCTGTCCACCAAAGCAGTCACTGACTCCCTCTCTCTCTCTCTCACACACACACACACACGCACTCACACACACACATACACACGCACGTACGCACACACACACACACACACACACACACACACACACACGTCGCTATCCACACTCAGTGGAGTGATGGGCTGGAGGTAACGCGTCCGTCTTGGAAGCGAGAGTATCTGAGCGCGCTGGTTCGAATCACGGCTCAGCCGCCGATATTTTCTCCCCCTCCACTAACCTTGAGGAGTGGTCTGGACGCTAGTCATTCGGATGAGACGATAAACCGAGGTCTCTTGTGCTAGCATGCACTTATCGCACGTAAAGAACCCACGGCAACAAAAGGGTTGTTCCTGGCAAAATTATGTAGAAAAATCCACTTCGATGGGAAAAACAAACAAACTGCACGCAGGAAACAAAACACACAAAAAATGGGTGGCACTGCAGTGTAGCGACGCGCTCACCCTGGGGAGAGCAGCCTGAATTTCACACAGAGAAATGTGCTGTGATAAAAAGAAAAGAAATACAAACACTCTAACCCTTCCCCTCATCCCGGACCCGGACCCCACCCCACCCTCTGTACCTTTGTCCTTGTCCTTGGGGAAGTCCTTGACCCCACCCCACCCTCTGTACCTTTGTCCTTGTCCTTGGGGAAGGGGAAGTCCTTGACCCCACCCTCTGTACCTTTCTCCTTGTCCTTGGGGAAGGGGAAGGGGAAGTCCTTGACCCCACCCCACCCTCTGTACCTTTGTCCTTGGGGAAGGGGAAGTCCTTGACCCCACCCCACCCTCTGTACATTTGTCCTTGTCCTTGGGGAAGGGGAAGGGGAAGTCCTTGACCCCACCCCACCCTCTGTACCTTTCTCCTTGTCCTTGGGGAAGGGGAAGTCCCTGACCCCACCCCACCCTCTGTACCTTTGTCCTTGTCCTTGGGGAAGGGGAAGTCCCTGACCCCACCCCACCCTCTGTACCTTTGTCCTTGGGGAAGGGGAAGTCCTTGACCCCACCCCACCCTCTGTACCTTTCTCCTTGTCCTTGGGGAAGGGGAAGTCCCTGACCCCACCCCACCCTCTGTACCTTTGTCCTTGGGGAAGGGGAAGTCCTTGACCCCACCCCACCCTCTGTACCTTTGTCCTTGTCCTTGGGGAAGGGGAAGTCCCTGACCCCACCCCACCCTCTGTACCTTTGTCCTTGTCCTTGGGGAAGGGGAAGTCCCTGACCCCACCCCACCCTCTGTACCTTTCTCCTTGTCCTTGGGGAAGGGGAAGTCCCTGACCCCACCCCACCCTCTGTACCTTTGTCCTTGTCCTTGGGGAAGGGGAAGTCCCTGACCCCACCCCACCCTCTGTACCTTTGTCCTTGGGGAAGGGGAAGTCCTTGACCCCACCCCACCCTCTGTACCTTTGTCCTTGTCCTTGGGGAAGGGGAAGTCCTTGCGGCCGTCCAGCAGACTCAGCATGGGAGGCAACAACTGCTGCACGTCCTCCCAGTCCTGATAGTAGCCGAACTTGACCAGGTGGTACAGGAGGCGAAGGACCTTATGACAGTAGAGAGAGGAGTCATCCTTTACCAGTCTCTCGTGGGTATGTTGTAGGTGTGGATTGCTGTGCTTTTTCATCACCCTCCACCCCCCTGACGGGCCGAAACGACTGAATCAACTTTGCCATGAAATGTTCCCCACGATGGGTTTCTTAACTAAGTGTCAACTTTGCCATGAAATGTTCTACACGATGGGTTTCTTAAGTGTCAACTTTGCCATGAAATGTTCTACACGGTGGGTTTCTTTAGTGTCAACTTTGCCATGAAATGTTCTACACGGTGGGTTTCTTTAGTGTCAACTTTGCCATGAAATGTTCTCCACGGTGGGTTTCTTTAGTGTCAACTTTGCCATGAAATGTTCCCCACGGTGGGTTTCTTAAGTGTCAACTTTGCCATGAAATGTTCTACACGATGGGTTTCTTTAGTGTCAACTTTGCCATGAAATGTTCCCCACGGTGGGTTTCTTTAGTGTCAACTTTGCCATGAAATGTTCCCCACGGTGGGTTTCTTTAGTGTCAACTTTGCCATGAAATGTTCCCCACGGTGGGTTTCTTAAGTGTCAACTTTGCCATGAAATGTTCTACACGATGGGTTTCTTTAGTGTCAACTTTGCCATGAAATGTTCCCCACGGTGGGTTTCTTTAGTGTCAACTTTGCCATGAAATGTTCCCCACGGTGGGTTTCTTTAGTGTCAACTTTGCCATGAAATGTTCCCCACGATGGGTTTCTTAAGTGTCAACTTTGCCATGAAATGTTCCCCACGGTGGGTTTCTTTAGTGTCAACTTTGCCATGAAATGTTCCCCACGGTGGGTTTCTTAACTAAGTGTCAACTTTGCCATGAAATGTTCCCCACGATGGGTTTCTTAAGTGTCAACTTTGCCATGAAATGTTCTACACGGTGGGTTTCTTTAGTGTCAACTTTGCCATGAAATGTTCCCCACGATGGGTTTCTTTAGTGTCAACTTTGCCATGAAATGTTCTACACGGTGGGTTTCTTTAGTGTCAACTTTGCCATGAAATGTTCTACACGATGGGTTTCTTAACTAAGTGTCAACTTTGCCATGAAATGTTCCCCACGATGGGTTTCTTAACTAAGTGTCAACTTTGCCATGAAATGTTCCCCACGATGGGTTTCTTAAGTGTCAACTTTGCCATGAAATTTTCTCCACGATGGGTTTCTTAACTAAGTGTCAACTTTGCCATGAAATGTTCCCCACGATGGGTTTCTTAAGTGTCAACTTTGCCATGAAATTTTCTGCACGATGGATTTCTTAACTAAGCGAGCGAGCGAGCGAGCGTGCGTGCGTGCGTGCGTGCGTGTGTGTTTTCCTCTGTGCTTTGTGTCTGACTGACGTGTTAATGTAAAGCGCTTTCAGAGGTTTGAAAACGTTACATAAAATGTACTCCTCCTCCCCCTCCTCCTCCTCCTTCTTTTCCTCCTCCTTCACATCTTATTATCTTCCTTTTCTTGTTCTTATCCTTCTTCTCCTTTTTCTCCTTCCGTCTTCACACAATCACCACCATCTTCATATTCTCCTTCATAACTTATCACCTTCTTTTCCTTCTTCTCCTCCTTCTCCTTATTTCCTTCTCCATAACATCAACATCTTCTTCTTCCCCCTTCATAACGTATTACCCCTTTCCTTCTTCCATCCTCCTCCTTATATTCTTTTCCTTCTCCACATCATCATCCATCATCATCCATTAATCATCAATCATCATCAATCAATCATCCATCATCTATTAATCATCAATCATCATCATCAATCATCCATCAATCATCATCATCAATCATCCATTAATCATCAATCAATCATACATTAATCATCAATCATTCATCCATTAATCATCATCAATCAATCATCCATTAATCACCAATCATCATCATCAATCAATCAATATCATCATCTTCTTTCTTCTTCCTCTCCTCCTCCTTCATCATCATTCGTGCCATCCTACCTGCTCGATCAGCATGTTGTGGCCAATCTCGGAAGCCACCATGTTGTTGTTCTCCGAGAGGAACTCGGTGATCCAGTCCCGCAGGACAGGGAAGATGGCCACCAGCTCCTTCACCACCTGTGGGAGGGGGGTGGGGGCGTTAGTTCACTTCGTTGTACACTCCACTGCTTTCTTTACAAGAAGCTTCGGAATGGACAATCCGAGTGTTGCCAGAGAAAAACAGAATAAACGAAAGCAAGAAAAGGCTGAACAGAAGAGGAATACGATACACAAGATAGAAAACAGATGGACGAACAAGAAGAAAAGAAGAAAGCAGAAGAAGAATGGACAAGAACAAAGAAGAAGAAAGAACCCAACGAGAAGAACAGAAGGAAGGAAGAAAGAAGAAGAAAGAAGAAGAAAGAGGGAGAAAGAAAGAAAAGAAGAAAAGAAGAGAAGAAGAAGAACAACAACAAAACGAAAGAAACACACAAAGGAAGGAAGGAAGGAAGGAAAGAAGTAAAAGAAGGAGGAGGACAAGAACGATAAAAAAAGGAAGGAAGGAAAGAAGAAGAAGAAGAAGAAGAACAACAACAACAACAACAAAAAGTAAGGAAGGAAGGAAAGAAGTAAAAGAAGGAGGAGGACAAGAACGATAAAAAAAAGGAAGGAAGGAAAGAAGAAGAAGAAGAAGAAGAAGAAGAAGAAGAAGAAGAAGAAGAAGAAGAAGAAGAAGAAGAAGAAGAAGAAAAACGAACAGCCTCTGCTTTCTCATCCTCTCCCTGTATGTCTGTCTGTGTCTCATTCTCTCTCTCCTTAACTCTGTCTCTCCCTGACCCCCACCCCACCTCTCTCTCTCTCTTCCTCTTTCTATGCCTCTCGCTTCCCACATCTCTTTTCCTCTCCCTGCCTATATATATATATATATATATATCTTTTTCTGCCTCTCTCTCTACATCTCCCTGTCTGTCTCTCTCTCTCCCTCTTTCTCTCCTGCATATCGCCACCCCCTCTCTCTTTCCCTCTCCCTGTCTGTCTCTCTCTCTCTCTCCCTGCCTCCCCCCTGGCTCCCTCCCCTCTCCATGCACCCCCCCCCCCCTCTACGTGCCCCTCCCCCTCTCTGCCTGTACTCACAAAGTCGGCCTGTGACTTCTCCTCATCCTTGGACCCCACGTAATCGTAGACGAAGCAGATGTTGGGGTGGTCCAGGACGGAGTAGTTGTTGCCCACGTCCACAAACAGACCTGTGCTCACACAGACGGCAAATAACTTAACACAAAACAGCAATCACAATTATGTCAGGTGAAACACACACAGCAAATCATTGGACTCCTTTGTGTGCATTTCCTCTCTCTTGTCCTGGAAATACACACACACACACACACACACACACACACACACACACACACACACACAGGCACACACACACTTAGAGAGAGAGAGAGAGAGAGAGAGAGAGAGAGAGAGAGAGAGAAAATGTGTCTGCAAATGTAGGGTAATCCAGTACATAACTCTCTCTCTCTCTCTCTCTCTCTCTCTCTCACACACACACACACACACACACACACACACACAGAGTAAGCAAGCCGTTCCAATAAGTGCAATTAGTGTTTATTATGGTTTGAGAGAAAAATGCATCTTCAAGTTCAGAGAAAAAAAAATCGGAAAGCTGAATAACTGTTTTGGATTAAAGTTTCTTTTTTTTCATAGAAAAATTTTGAACTTAACTTTTACTATCTGTCGTTTTGAATATAAATTATGAAACTTGTTTAGAATGAAATACTTTACGATCAAAACGGGAAAGTTCTCTTCGTGCAGTTAATATATTACTGAGGTGGGGTTGTTTAGAGCCCATTTCCTTCTGGACATATTTTTATTATTTTTTGTTTTTTTTTTCTCCTCAAATCAGCTTCTTTTCATAAAGTATTTCAACATTCTTACAGTAATCAATGGTACATACATGAATCGAAAATCACACAAACACAGGTACAGTTGGGCTTTTGACACATGCACATATACACGTAAGTGCACGTCTATGCACACACACACACACACACACACATACACACACACACACGTCCACCCCCCTCTCAACATCCCAGTCACACACACAGCATATCAACAAGTGTGCTCATTTCAATCAATCAGTCTGTCTATCCATACACACATACATACATACTGACATACATACATACTGCACATACATTTACATTACGTGAGTAGAACTTCTGTCTGTGTTCTATAAAGATGGCAATACTGCCGGCGTTCAGTATGTATTCTCTGTATTAAAACCTTTTTCTTTTCTTTTTTTTAAATAAATAATTTGGGTGAACAATTTGAGTGTAGTAGTAGAGAAACATTTTGCCCCAAAAATCCTTTCCGTCAGTATTCGAAGATACAGTATTTAAATATACGCTCGCGTGCGCGCGCGAACACATACACGCACGCACGCACACAAAAGATACACAAACCAACGGAAAGGGAACAGGGAGTTATGTGTGTGTGTGTGTGTGTGTGTGTGTGTGTATGTGTGTGTTGTGTGTGTGCGTGCGTGCGTGCGCGTGTGTGTGTTTGTGTGTGCGTGTGTGTGTGTGCGTGCGCGCGCGCGCGTGTGTGTGTGTGTGTGTGTGTGTGTGTGTGTGTGTGTGTGTGTGTGTGTGTGAGAGAGAGAGAGAGACTGTTCCCTCCCTCTCCCTCCTCTGTCTCTCGCTCTGTTTTCCTCTTCCGGTCTCTCTCTCTCTCTCTCTCCCTCCTTCCCTCCGTGGTGTATGTAGCTGCAGATCAGATTCATGGCATGGGCAGCTTCCTGGACCACACACCCACCCACACCTCTCCAGCTCTGTCTCGGTCTCTGGCCGTCCTCTCGGACTCCCTCTCTCTGTCTATATTATATTTCTATCTTCTTCCTCTCTCCCTCTCTCTGCCTATAATTATTATATCTCTATCTTCTACCCCTGTCACCCTACCCTCTTTTCCCTCTCTCTGTCTCTGTGTGTGTGTCTATATAATATCACTATCTTCTTTGTCTCTGTCGCCGTCTGTCAACCTCTTCTCTCTCTCTCTCTCTCTGTCAGTCTGTCTGTGTCTATATCATACACAGAAGAACTGTTCACCAGATGCCTCCAGGTCTGTTGTTTTGTGTGTCAAAGCCTGGGTCTCTGCGAAATAGGTTTTCCCGTCCATTCTACAATTTTTGTCCACCCATAGTTTTTGTGTGTGTTTATTTTTCTGTCTTCTTTTTCCCAGCATTGTCAGACACTCGGTTTCAGACAACTCAATGACAGTGCGGTGCCAGACCAGAAAGCCAGAAGCCATGAGAGCAGACGTAATAATTGTGCCCGCTGTCCAGTCTTGCCTTCTAATTTTGGGGGGTACTCTCAAAGCTCTCTCATTTAGCCGTCTGAAAGGCTTTGTGTTCTCCGTACTACTGAGTGCTGGGACAGCTCCGGGTTTATATCGACATCAATATATATCAATCTATCTATCTGTCTGCATGTCTGTCTGTTTGTCTGACTCTTTCATTACACACACACACACACACACACACACACACACACACA
>NC_134901.1:46639255-46649255 GCF_041734735.1 Babylonia areolata | reverse complement strand
CTGGGATCTCTCTGCCTGTCTCACTGGGTTCTCTCTGCCTGTGGGCTCGTCTCTGCCTGTCTGTCGGCTTCATCTCTCTGCCTGTCTCACTGGGCTCTCTCTGCCTGTCTCACTGGGCTCTCTCTGCCTGTCTCACTGGGCTCTCTCTGCCTGTCTGTCTGTCATCTCTCTGCCTGTCTCACTGGGCTCTCTCTGCCTGTCTGTCTGTCATCTCTCTGCCTGTCTCACTGGGCTCGCTCTGCCTGTCTCACTGGGCTCTCTCTGCCTGTCTGTCTGTCATCTCTCTGCCTGTCTCACTGGGCTCTCTCTGCCTGTCTCACTGGGCTCTCTCTGCCTGTCTCACTGGGCTCTCTCTGCCTGTCTCACTGGGCTCTCTCTGCCTGTCTCACTGGGCTCTCTCTGCCTGTCTCACTGGGCTCTCTCTGCCTGTCTCACTGGGCTCTCTCTGCCTGTCTGTCTGTCATCTCTCTGCCTGTCTCACTGGGCTCTCTCTGCCTGTCTCACTGGGCTCTCTCTGCCTGTCTGTCTGTCATCTCTCTGCCTGTCTCACTGGGCTCTCTCTGCCTGTCTCACTGGGCTCTCTCTGCCTGTCTGTCTGTCATCTCTCTGCCTGTCTGTCTGTCATCTCTCTGCCTGTCTGTCTGTCATCTCTCTTATCGATGCTGTGGTTCCGTTATTAGTGTGATCATGGTCATGATGATGATGATGAACATGATGAGGAACATGATGATAATAATAATAATGATAATGATAAGAAGAAGAAGAAGGATAATAATAATAATAATATTAACGATAACAACAACAACAACAACAATAATAACAATGGTATAATAATGAATTGTATACAGCAATACACTCTGAAATCCCGGAGTGGAAAAAAATGATGAACAGCAACATATCGAAATCACAAAATAAAGCAAAAGAAAGAAAGAGGAAGAAAGAAAAGGTTTTCCAAAATGAACGTATAGCAAGCAACAGGCTCCCAAATCCCCAGTGAAAAATATAGCCAGTCTCCAAAATGACGTACAGCAGTACACACCACTTGTACGGAGAAGACAGCCAAGCACTGAGAAATGGCTTCCTCAACGGTCGTCAACACAGTCTGAAAGAAACAATGTGTGTGTGTGTGTGTGTGTGTGTGTGTGTGTGTGTGTGTGTGTGTTACCTTCAGTTTAATGTCTATTAATTATAAGTGTTTTTTGACGGAATGGAGTAGAGTAGTGGATAAAGAAAAGGGAATGCATGTGACTATTAGTGTAAGAAAGTGTTCATGTTATGTATCAGAGGAAAGGTATATCATAAGAAATCAAAGTTTAAAGAGATTGTGGTGTGTACTGAATGAGGTGTCATGGGAAGGAGAATGTGTATGCATATCAACGACTATTAACTTACAACAATGTGTGTGTGTGTGTGTGTGTGTGTGTGTGTGTGTGTGAATGGTGATGAACGGCACGTCTTGGCCTCTATGATGGTTCGGTTTTTTGTTTCACTCTTCTTCTTTATGTCACACAGGAAGCTGACAAGTGACACCAATGATCATCATTACCATGGCGACTGCTCCACCATGGAGATGGGTGAGATGATGGCAAGGCTGATGGGGCAATGATGCGGGGGTGTATGGGGTGAGTGAGGGTACAGGAGGAGGAGGTGGAAAGGGAGGGTGGGGTGGGGGGGGGGCAGAGGAGAGATGGGTGCGTGGGTTGAAGAACGTGTGGGTGGGTGGGCGGGTGGGTGGATTGGAGGGAGGGAGGAACTGTGTGAAGCTGTAAAAAGAGAAAATGGCTGATGGAGACGAGAGAGAGAGAGAGAGAGAGGGAGGGAGGGAGGAGGGAGAGAGAGAGAGAGCAAGAGACAGAGAGCTAAAGCGAGAGAGAGGGGGAGAGAGAGGGGGAGAGAGAGAGAGGAGAGAGGGGAGAGAGAGAGGAGAGAGAGGGGAGAGAGAGAGAGAGGAGAGAGAGGGGAGAGAGAGAGGGGAGAGAGAGAGGAGAGAGAGGGGAGAGAGAGAGAGAGGAGAGAGAGAGGGGGAGAGACAGACGGGGGGAGAGAGAGGGAGACAGAGGAGAGAGAGCGAAAGAGAGAGAGAGGGAGAGAGAGGGGAAGAGAGAGGAGAGAGAGACAGAGGAGAGCGCGCGAGAGAGATGGAGAGAGAGCGAAAGAGAGAGAGAGAGAGAGAGAAACAGACAGAGAAACAAACAGAAAAATGGACAATGAGGGAGATTCTATGGACAACTGTTAAGAAAGGGAAGTAAGAGAAGGAAGGAAGGAAAGAAAGAAGGAAGGAAGGAAGGAACGTTCAGGGATGGGCTGCACGGGCGAACTGAGCAGCGTTGAGTTTGCTTAAGGTTAAAACAACGTTCCTAATTCCACGGTAAAACTCCATACACCTGGAAGCACTTCTTAACTCAAAGCAAACTCCGTGTTGCAAAAGATCACGTAATGCAAGCCGGTGCCGGGAGATCCGGGGAATCAAGGAAGGGGCTATAAACATACAGGAGGCATTAGAGGAGGCTGAACTGTAAGGGGCTCAGTTTAGGAGGAGGAGGAGAATTAGGAGAAGTATTCGAGAGGAAGAGTAGGAGTGGAGACAGGGCGTCGGGGGGGGGGGGGGGGGGTAGGAGGGGGACGGAGGAATAGTGAAAAAACAACCATCCATCTACACACACACACACACACACAGTCACACACACACACACAGTCACACACACACACACACAAAGACAAAAAGAAAAAAATACAACCGCTGATTACGAAATTTCCAAATGGGACCTCCTGGCGATAAAAACTGGCCATGGTTAAAGAGGAAGTGGGAACAGGGAGTGATGGGGATGGGGGGGGGGAGGTTGTAATGTCCCGCAAATCAAGTGGTGGACAGCCCCCTCACCCCGCCCCCCCCCCCCCCCCCAGCAGCCCCAACACCTACCTTAATACCCCACCAACCCACCCACCTATCCCCCACCTCCCCCCCACACCACCCCCATTGTCCCCCCAGGGAAAGTGAAAGGTAACACTCAGCCAGCAGTTATGGCGAGGGGCGAATGCTTTGGGAGGGACCCATCCTGGACACGGGGAGATGGGTTAGGGGTGGGGGAAGGGACAGGGAGGGAGGGGGGGATAGGGTGGGGGATGGGGTGTGATGGGGGATGGAGGTGGGGGTGCAGGGGCTGTAAAACGGGGCGTTCATTGACTGATCGAAGCGAGGGAGGGAGGACGAGGAGGGAGGGGACAGCGAGAGACAAGAGAGAGAGAGAGAGAGAGAGAGAGAGAGAAAGAGAGAAGAAGAAGACGAGGAGGAGGAAGAGGAAGAAGAAGAAGCCCAAGAAGACGAGGAGGAGGAGGAGGAGGAAGAAGAAGAAGAGGGGAAGGAATGAAGACGACTACGAAGATGATGATGATGATGATGATGATGATAACGAATTCACTTAATGAGGGAAGCGAAATAAGCAAGCATGCTTATTTACAACCAATCCTCAAGGTAAAAATAAGGAAAGGACAAATTCAAAACAATCGAAGAAGAAAGTAAAAAAATAAAAATAAAAAACTAAAGAGAGAGAGAGAGAGAGAGGGAGGGAGGAGACAGCTGGGTCTGAGAAGGGAGATACGGGAGAAGGGGAAATTAACGCAGGTTCCTGAATGGGAATTTCTCAGAAAGTGTGTGTGTGTGCTGTGGAGGGGCGTGGGGGTGGGGGTGGGAGGGGGAAGAGAGAGGGTGAGAGGGAGACAGAGAGAGGTGGGGGGAAGAAGACAGAGACAGAGAGAAAAGGGGACTGAGGAAAGTTCCCGAGAGAGAGAGAGAGAGAGAGAGAGAGAGAGAGAGAGAGAGAGAGAGAGAGAGAGAGAGAGAGAATGAATGAATTAATGAATGAATTAATCTATTTTTCCAGCGGCGAAAATAAGAGCAGACTGGCCGACAAGGCATATCATGTCTTTGTTTGAATCCACAAACATGCACCATCCATGCTCCAACAAGAAAAGTGCAGAGCAAAATATTATTAAAGACAAGGGGAGAGACGGACAGACAGAGACAGAAAGACAGAGAAGAGAGAGAGAGAAAGACAGAAAGAGAGAGAGAGTGTGAGAGACAGAAAGAGAGACAGAGAGAGAGACAGACAGACAGAGAGAGAGAGAGAGAGAGAGAGAGAGAGAGAGAGAGAGATGTCCGTTCGTAATTCAGTCCTCCCACCCATCCCCATCTCCCCCACCAACTGCGCCTGCGCGCGTACACACACACACACACACACCGTTCATGATGACACGCAACTACTTTCGTGACTTGCCAATCCCTACCCACTTTTACCTTGACCCTGTTTCCCCACTCCCCCCTTACCTCCTCCCCATGCCCCACACACCTATCACCACTCTCCTTCACCCAAACCACTCCCCCCTTACCTCCTCCCCATCCCCCACACACCTATCACCACTCTCCTTCACCCAAACCACTCCCCCCTTACCTCCTCCCCATCCCCCACACACCTATCACCACTCTCCTTCACCCAAACCACTCCCCCTTACCTCCTCCCCACACACCTATCACCACTCTCCTTCACCCAAACCACTCCCCCCTTACCTCCTCCCCATCCCCCACACACCTATCACCACTCTCCTTCACCCAAACCACTCCCCCCTTACCTCCTCCCCATCCCCCACACACCTATCACCACTCTCCTTCACCCAAACCACTCCCCCCTTACCTCCTCCCCACACACCTATCACCACTCTCCTTCACCCAAACCACTCCCCCATTACCTCCTCCCCATCCCCCACACACCTATCACCACTCTCCTTCACCCAAACCACTCCCCCCTTACCCCCTCCCCATGCCCCCATCACCACTCTCCTTCACCCAAACCACTCCCCCCTTACCCCCTCCCCATCCCCCACACACCAATCACCACTCTCCTTCACCCAAACCACTCCCCCCTTACCCCCTCCCCACACACCTATCACCACTCTCCTTCACCCAAACCACTCCCCCCTTACCTCCTCCCCACACACCTATCACCACTCTCCTTCACCCAAACCACTCCCCCCTTACCTCCTCCCCATGCCCCACACACCTATCACCACTCTCCTTCACCCAAACCACTCCCCCCTTACCCCCTCCCCATGCCCCACACACCCATCACCACTCTCCTTCACCCAAACCACTCCCCCCTTACCTCCTCCCCACACACCTATCACCACTCTCCTTCACCCAAACCACTCCCCCCTTACCTCCTCCCCACACACCTATCACCACTCTCCTTCACCCAAACCACTCCCCCCTTACCTCCTCCCCATGCCCCACACACCTATCACCACTCTCCTTCACCCAAACCACTCCCCCCCTTACCCCCTCCCCATGCCCCACACACCTATCACCACTCTCCTTCACCCAAACCACTCCCCCCTTACCTCCTCCCCACACACCTATCACCACTCTCCTTCACCCAAACCACTCCCCCCTTACCCCCTCCCCATGCCCCACACACCTATCACAACTCTCCTTCACCCAAACCACTCCCCCCTTACCCCCTCCCCATCCCCCACACACCTATCACCACTCTCCTTCACCCAAACCACTCCCCCCTTACCCCCTCCCCATGCCCCACACACCTATCACAACTCTCCTTCACCCAAACCACTCCCCCCTTACCCCCTCCCCATGCCCCACACACCTATCACAACTCTCCTTCACCCAAACCACTCCCCCCTTACCCCCTCCCCATCCCCCACACACCTATCACCACTCTCCTTCACCCAAACCACTCCCCCCTTACCCCCTCCCCATGCCCCACACACCTATCACCACTCTCCTTCACCCAAACCACTCCCCCCTTACCCCCTCCCCATGCCCCACACACCTATCACCACTCTCCTTCACCCAAACCACTCCCCCCTTACCCCCTCCCCATGCCCCACACACCTATCACCACTCTCCTTCACCCACACCACTCCCCCCTTACCCCCTCCCCATCCCCCCATCACCACTCTCCTTCACCCAAACCACTCCCCCCTTACCTCCTCCCCATCCCCCTATCACCACTCTCCTTCACCCAAACCACTCCCCCCTTACCTCCTCCCCACACACCTATCACCACTCTCCTTCACCCAAACCACTCCCCCCTTACCCCCTCCCCATGCCCCACACACCTATCACCACTCTCCTTCACCCACACCACTCCCCCCTTACCCCCTCCCCATCCCCCCATCACCACTCTCCTTCACCCAAACCACTCCCCCCTTACCTCCTCCCCATCCCCCTATCACCACTCTCCTTCACCCAAACCACTCCCCCCTTACCCCCTCCCCATGCCCCACACACCCATCACCACTCTCCTTCACCCACACCACTCCCCCCTTACCCCCTCCCCATCCCCCCATCACCACTCTCCTTCACCCAAACCACTCCCCCCTTACCTCCTCCCCATCCCCCTATCACCACTCTCCTTCACCCAAACCACTCCCCCCTTACCCCCTCCCCATGCCCCACACACCCATCACCACTCTCCTTCACCCAAACCACTCCCCCCTTACCTCCTCCCCATCCCCCCATCACCACTCTCCTTCACCCAAACCACTCCCCCCTTACCTCCTCCCCATCCCCCCATCACCACTCTCCTTCACCCAAACCACTCCTCACCGCTCCATTCTTGGCCCTTCTCCATCATCCCACCTACCCACCCACACACCACTCCCACTTCCACCGGTAAACACGACAGTGCCGCGGTATGGACCATCAAGATGAATGCGTCCTCTCATTTCAGTGGGTGCGCACGCGCGGTCATCACGTGACACAGTGGGCCAACCACCGCTGCTATACCCACGGAAGTGAGGACGGCAGTTGTTCAGGGACTGGTGGTTATCTGTACAGGGAGGGGAGGGCGTTGGCTTTCACTTTTCATGTCGGGTTGTAATCAAGGTTATCTGAAACCTGGGGCTTTCCCTGCTCGCGGAACCACCACCACAATGATGCACAGACCTCCACCAGCAACAATACCAGAAATGATGATGATGGTACAAAACAGTGGAAGAAGACCGTGTTGTTTGTGATATCAAGGAGTGCGAGGAGAAGCAGAAGAAAAAGAAGAACTTCCTTGTGTACGAAGTACAGTACATTTATTTTGAGTAGTAGTAGCAATAATAATAATAATAATAATAATAAATTGTCTGCATTCCTTTTTTCTCAATTAAAAAAAAAGTTGACAAAAACAAAACAAAACAAAACTCAAAGATTCCGACTGACTGAATACGATGAAAAGAATATACCGTGGCAATCATCCTACCTAGTAAGCATGGATAGTTTTCCCTCTGTTTTTTGACGGTTTCCATTTCAACACAGACTGCGTTCGATTTCAGGTTTCTGAAACCAAGACTGGTAGTTTGTTCGTTTTCTAAATATAAAGATGCGAAACGATAACTACAGCAAATTGCATGTGCGCTGTGGCGAATTCTACAACCCACTCATATGCACCGCTTTGAACCAGGCAACATTTAGCTATCGTTCGATGCATCGATCATGTGCGTGTTCAAAGTTTTGCCATTTCAAACGTCTTCACGGCGAAGTAAAAAATAGGGAGGTGTGTGTTGTGTGTGTGTGTGTGTGTGTGTGTGTGTGTGTGTGTTTGTCTGTGTGTGTGTGTGTGTGTGTGTGTGTGTGTGTGTGTGTGTGGAGAGAGAGAGAGAATGCCTGGAGGTAACGCGTCCGCCTAGGAAGCGGGAGAATCTGAGCGCGCTGGTTCGAATCACGGCTCAGCCGCCGATATTTTCTCCCCCTCCACTAGACCTTGAGTGGTGGTCTGGACGCTAGTCATTCGGATGAGACGATAAACTGAGGTCCCGTGTGCAGCATGCACTTAGCGCACGTAAAAGAACCCACGGCAACAAAAGGGTTGTTCCTGGCAAAATTCTGTAGAAAAAATCCGCTTCGACAGGAAAAACAAATAAAACTGCACGCAGGGAAAAAAAAAAGAAAAAAGGGTGGCGCTGTATTATAGCGACGCGCTCTCCCTGGGCATACATACACACACACACACACACACACACACACACACACATATATATATATATATATATATATATATGTGTGTGTGTGTGTGTGTGTGTGTGTGTGTGTGTGTGTGTGTCACAAGCCAAGGAAAATGCCATTGCTAACGCAAAAAGGTGCAGAAGATACATACATATATATACATCCACAGAGAGAGAGACAGTCGTCTTTCCTACCAAGTCCTTGAACCCATTCTGTGTGGCATGCTGCCAGTGCTTTGATAAGCAGCCTTGGGGAGAGATCAGTCTGATGCTATTCATGCTTCACAGTCCCAATTTGATTTCCTGGCTGGGGAGAGATCAATCTGATGCTATCCATGCTTCACAGTCCCAATTTGATTTCCTGGCTGCCAGTACTTTGATAAGCAGCCTTGGGGAGAGATCAATCTGATGCTATCCATGCTTCACAGTCCCAATTTGATTTCCTGGCTGGGGAGAGATCAGTCTGATGCTATTCATGCTTCACAGTCCCAATTTGATTTCCTGGCTGCCAGTTCTTTGATAAGCAGCCTTGGGGAGAGATCAATCTGATGCTATTCATGCTTCACAGTCCCAATTTGATTTCCTGGCTGCCAGTTCTTTGATAAGCAGCCTTGGGGAGAGATCAATCTGATGCTATCCATGCTTCACAGTCCCAATTTGATTTCCTGGCTGCCAGTACTTTGATAAGCAGCCTTGGAGAGATCAATCTGATGCTATCCATGCTTCACAGTCCCAATTTGATTTCCTGGCTGCCAGTACTTTGATAAGCAGCCTTGGGGAGAGATCAAACTGATGCTATCCATGCTTCACAGTCCCAATTTGATTTCCACCCTGGGTCAGAATCCTTCAATTGAAGAACCCATGTTTATGCTTTTTAGTGATACACCCTTCTTTCCAGTCCTCTGTGTGTGTGTGTGTGTGTGTGTGTGTGTGCGCGTGCGTGCGTGTGTGTGTGCGTGCGTGTGTGGGTATGTGTATGCGTCCGTGCGTGCGTGCTTGCGTGTGTGTGTGTGTGTGTGTGTGTGTGTGTGTGTGTGTGTGTGTGTGTGTGTGTGTGACTGTGTGTGTGTGCGTGCGCGCGCGTAAACGTGAGTGAAATGGCTGTACAGCTGAAACGCAAGAGATCTGACAGATAGGCATCCAATAATATCCCGCCGTTTTACACAGCAGAGACAGGATGATGAAAGCTAATAGAAGTCACACACACACACACACACACACACACACACACACACACACACGAGAAATCAAGCGCCTGGACTTTAAAAATACACAACAAACAACACCAAACACATCAATCACAACGCTTCCGTGTTAGACACAACAAATTACTACTATCAACAATGTGCTATTTTAGCAAATCGATTCTCTCCTTCCCGTTTCGTAAAAAAAAAAAAGAAAAAAAGGGGGAAAAAAAGACTCCGCCTCCTAAGCCCTAAAACACCAGTTGTTAAAAAAAAACCCTCCCCTAGTTATTCTGGCATTGGTTCATTTACTCATCACAGACCAGTCACTGCCAGAAAAAGAACAACTGAAACAATAATGAAAACAGATCTCGGTCGCTGATTCACTCAAAACTGCCTTGCTCTCACACAAAATTGATTTTCGTTGTTTTCTTTTTCTTTTTTTCTTTTTTTAAGCAGCTATGTTCATTTCCTAGGAAGAGGAGAGGTATTTAAAAAAAAGAAAGAAAGAACAGAGCAACAACTCAATGACCATTACGGATATTGTTTTTCATCCATTGTGTGGGGTTCAATCATCATGTCATGGTTTGATCAGCTTAAAAAAATCAATCATTTTATTCCTTATTCCTTGATTTACTTTGTATTCTTTTATTTCTTTTTATATCATTTTATTTGCTGCTTCATTTTTTTTTTTTTTTTTTTCTCTCTCTCTCTCTGTCGCCATTTCCGTCGGTGTATGGGGAAGAACTGATTGTGGAGAGGAAATGCGAGGTGTTAAAATGTCATTAGAGGTAACCGTGATTGTCAGAGTG
>NC_134901.1:46626755-46631755 GCF_041734735.1 Babylonia areolata | reverse complement strand
TTTCGTTGTTTTTCTTTTTTGTCGTTGCTTGCTACGTGTTCAATTAGCACAGTGAAAAGACGAATAACTACAGCAACAACATCACCAATAAAAGACGAAGAAGAAGAAGAAGAAGACTCACGTCCACAAACTCGTGCAGGGCCTGCCAGGAGACGCCGTTGGTGGTGGAGATGTAGAGGATGTTGGGCTGACGGTTGATGTCCTGGCCCCGCGCCGTCAGGTACACGCCTTTCTGTGTACACCACACCCACCACCCTTTAACACGCCTTTCTGTGTACACCACACACCACACCCACCACCCTTTAACACGCCTTTCTGTGTACACCACACCCACCACCCTTTAACACGCCTTTCTGTGTACACCACACACCACACCCACCACCCTTTAACACGCCTTTCTGTGTACACCACACACCACACCCACCACCCTTTAACACGCCTTTCTGTGTACACCACACACCACCACCCTTTAACACGCCTTTCTGTGTACACCACACCCACCACCCTTTAACACGCCTTTCTGTGTACACCACACACCACCATTTAACACGCCTTTCTGTGTACATCACACACCACCATTTAACACGCCTTTCTGTGTACATCACACACCACCATTTAACACGCCTTTCTGTGTACATCACACACCACCATTTAACACGCCTTTCTGTGTACATCACACACCACCATTTAACACGCCTTTCTGTGTACATCACACACCACCATTTAACACGCCTTTCTGTGTACATCACACACCACCATTTAACACGCCTTTCTGTGTACATCACACACCACCATTTAACACGCCTTTCTGTGTACATCACACACCACCATTTAACACGCCTTTCTGTGTACATCACACACCACACCACCACCCTTTAACACGCCTTTCTGTGTACACCACATACCACACCCATCACCCTTTAACACGCCTTTCTGTGTACACCACACACCACCATTTAACACGCCTTTCTGTGTACACCACACACCACACCCACCACCCTAGCACTACAACCACCACCACCATCACCACGATCACCCACAACAACATCAACACCAACAATTATAGCAATATCAACAATAACACCACCACCACCAGCAACAACAACAGTCCAAGAGAGAGAGAGAGACAGGGACAGAGACAGAGACAGACAGACAGATAGACAGAGTCGGACAAATCCACGGAGCTTTCAGCAAATGTTCATTGGCTTATAATCCTTCCTATCAACTAGCATGGGAGATCAGGCAAACAGATAGATAAACAAATACACAAATCAATACATGTATGTTCAAATTCATGACTAAATGAATAATTTATAAAATCAATTTATCGATCAATCAATTAATATTTAATAAATATAATATATCGACATTCTTAGAAGCTAACTCTGGAACTTTCGTCTTTTTGTTGGTCGTTTCCTGTGAGAGATTTGATCAGTAAAGTTTACATTCGGCAACTCATACACACACACACACACACACACACACACACACACACAACCACACGCACATTCTCTCTCTCTTTCTCACACACACACACATACTCTGTCTCTCCGTGGTAATAACATGTGCAGAGGAATATCATGCACTCGCATTCATAAAAGGCAGTAGTTATTGCATAAGAAAAAAGGTCGTCAGTTTCAAGTCAAACACTGAGCAGCTCTGAAAATAAACTATAAGTTAGATGTGTTGTTGTTTTTAACAGGATGATAAAAGTTGACATTACATAGAGGAACACGCAACATATACCACCATATGGTATGGTATGGTGTTGATCAGTATGGTATGCTAAGACATAGTATGCTATGCTGTGCTTTTCTCGTGTATACTAAGCTAAACCATGCCATGCATGCTATGCTAATGCTATGACAGGGCTTACCAGCTTATGCTATTGTTCACAATGAAGGTGTAGGTAGATAGGTAAAATAGACAGACAGATATAGATAGATAGATAGATAGATAGATAGATAGACAGAGAGACAGATAGATGACATTCCTAGGAGGAAGATGGCAGAATGGACAAGACGCTATGTACCAACACAGTACCCCTGAGGGTGTGGGTTCGAATCCCGCTCTCTCCCTTTCTCCCCAGTTTGACTACAAAAATCAAACTGAGCGTCTCGCCACTGGGATGAGACGATAAAGCGACGTCCCGTGTGCAGCACGCACTTGGCGCACTGACAAACAACCCATGGCAACAAGAGGGCTGTCTTCTGGCAACATTCTGTGAAAGGAATCCACTCTGATAGGTACATATAGACATCCACTCAAGGCCTGGCTAGCGCGTTGGGTTGTGGTACTGGTTCTGGTACTGGTTATGGTACGGTTCTGCATCTGTCTAGCAGATGTGGTGTAGCGTATTTGGATGAAGTCCGAATGCACTGAAGCTTCCATAAGAAGCAGAAACTATAAAATCAGATAAAAAAAAAATTAAAATTAAAAAAAACCCACAAAAAAACAACTCTTGAAGGAGAAGGTTTAGAAATGCAGAACACTGATGTATGTATGTCTTTGCGTGTGTGTGTGTGTGTGTGTGTGTGTGTGTGTGTGTGTGTGTGTGTGTGTGTGTGTGTGTGTGTCTTTGCTTGTGTGTGTGTGTGTGTGTGCGTACTTGTGTATGTGCATGTGTCAGTGTGCGCGGAGTTCAAGTATGCACGTGTATTTTTCAGTCGCCTGTGGCATGTGTATGTGCCTGTTGTTGTTTTGTACAATATTTCAACACACCATCATTTCTGACCGTGAAACGATTACCATTATCACTGTTTTCAATCAGCGTCGCTTGCTTTTTTATCAACTGAACAAAAGTATCCTACAATCAAACACAAAAATCACCACAGGCGCTTTATTCATTAATGGGAAGAACTTTGTGCTTAAACCCCAGCCACCTTTGGAAAGTTGGAAAAAAATTTTTTTACGGGTAGCTTAAAAGTGCAGTAGCCATTTTCATACAACAGAATGAAGAATACACCAGAAAGAAACTGTTAGATCTGCTTCCAATCACTTTTCAGTCCTTGTCAGTGGACTCTCACACTTTTCAGTCCTTGTCAGTGGACTCTCACACTTTTCAGTCCTCGTCAGTGGACTCTCACACTTTTCAGTCCTCGTCAGTGGACTCTCACACTTTTCAGTCCTCGTCAGTGGACTCTCACACTTTTCAGTCCTTGTCAGTGGACTCTCACACTTTTCAGTCCTTGTCAGTGGACTCTCACACTTTTCAGTCCTCGTCAGTGGACTCTCACACTTTTCAGTCCTCGTCAGTGGACTCTCACACTTTTCAGTCCTTGTCAGTGGACTCTCACACTTTTCAGTCCTTGTCAGTGGACTCTCACACTTTTCAGTCCTCGTCAGTGGACTCTCACACTTTTCAGTCCTCGTCAGTGGACTCTCACACTTTTCAGTCCTCGTCAGTGGACTCTCACACTTTTCAGTCCTCGTCAGTGGACTCTCACACTTTTCAGTCCTCGTCAGTGGACTCTCACACTTTTCAGTCCTCGTCAGTGGACTCTCACACTTTTCAGTCCTTGTCAGTGGACTCTCACACTTTTCAGTCCTTGTCAGTGGACTCTCACACTTTTCAGTCCTTGTCAGTGGACTCTCACACTTTGGTCCCATCAACACACCTGTTTACAGCATAGTTTTCAGACCATTTTCCAATGCATTATGGACTTGATATTGCCATGATATCAAGTGCACTTGTTCCAGTGATGTCACAGCTAAGCATGATTATCATTTCTGGTCGTGGGTTGATGAAGCCTTACCTGCACCAAAGTGTTTTGGCCAGAAGTCAGTGGGAACGTGGATGTGTTGGAACTTATTTTACATTCATTATCAGCTGCTTGTCTTGTAAGATTAAGAATGGAATTCCATTCTGTCATTTTCTTTAATTTCCTCTTTCTATCTATTTCGGATATCTATCTTTGATTTCAGCCTCCAACTACTCTGTTTCCTCCTCCCCCGCCCCTCCCCCTCCACTCCTGCCTTCTGAACGATACCGTTCAAATGTGAAAACTGATTCTTCAACAAAATGTCTACAATCAATGCTGTGTCTGACGGGACATCGAACCGAATTTCTCCTCATTCCAGCAATGAAGTACCATCACCATAATTATCAACTTGTGTATATGTTAGAATATATTTCAGTCATCTTGATATAATAATAAAAAAAGAAAGAAAGAAAGAAAGAAAAAAAAAAAGGACTAAAAGGAAAGCACAAGACATCATCATTGACCACAACCACCACACTACGTCATTGCCGACGGGAACCATTACACATTGACCAGAACCATCACACAACGTCATCACTGACCACAACCATCACACAACGTCATCACTGACCAGAACCATCACACAACGTCATCACTGACCACAACCATCACACAACGTCATCACTGACCACAACCATCACACAACGTCATCACTGACCAGAACCATCACACAACGTCATCACTGACCACAACCATCACACAACGTCATCACTGACCACAACCATCACACAACGTCATCACTGACCACAGCCATCACAACACTGGCCAGAACCATCACACAACGTCATCACTGACCACAACCATCACACAACGTCATCACTGACCACAGCCATCACAACACTGGCCAGAACCATCACACAACGTCATCACTGACCACAACCATCACACAACGTCATCACTGACCACAGCCATCACAACACTGGCCACAACCATCACACAACGTCATCACTGACCACAACCATCACACAACGTCATCACTGACCACAGCCATCACACAACGTCATCACTGACCACAGCCATCACACAACGTCATCACTGACCACAGCCATCACAACACTGGCCAGAACCATCACACAACGTCATCACTGACCACGGCCATCACACCGTCATCACTGACCACAGGGAATAAATGAAGATGGGGAAAAGAAAGCAAACACCACACTTCTACAATAAAAAAAAGAAAAGAAAAGAAAGAAAAATACAAATTTCAAAGATTAGTAAATGGCTAATTCTACAAAT
>NC_134901.1:46551755-46616755 GCF_041734735.1 Babylonia areolata | reverse complement strand
CACGTAATTATCCACTTGCTTGCTTGCAGTTGTAGATTCAGTATAGTTTGAGAATAAAGATTTGACTGCACACACACACAAAACTGTAGACGATGGCGAAAATGTCTGTCCTGCCGGGGGTGGGGGTGGGGGGGGAGTGTTTTTTTGTTTTTTTCTTCTTCTTCTTTTTTTTTGTTTTTGCTTTAAAAATTTTTTTATTTCTTATTTGTTTCTTTATGTTGTTGTTTTATCTATTTACTTATCTAGTTATTCGTTTATTGATTTATTCTTCTGTTTGTTTATTCATTTATCTATTTATTTATTTATTCATTTATTTATTTATTTACAGTTTTATTGTGTTTTTTATTCACCCATACATTTATCTATCTAAATTCATTTACAAGAGACTTACATATTCCAGTCCATATGAGAACGAGAGAGAGAGAGAGGGAGAGAGAGAGAGGGAGAGAGAGAGAGAGAGGAGAGAGAGGAGAGAGAGAGAGAGAGAGAGAGAGAGAGAGAGAGAGAGAGAGAGAGAATAATGGTCGATTGTAAAGATAGAGAAAAGTGTCTGGAATTTCTGATGGAAAGACACCCCCGCCCCATCCCCCACCCCCTCCTAGCTCCCACCCCCCATCTCCTACCCACCCCATTTTGTTTATCTTCACTTTGAAGTCACTTGTGTCTGTTGATCTTGATGTCATCTTGATGTCATCTTGATGCGCTCACTCCCTCTTGGCTGCCTTCTCTCTCTCTCTCCCCCTCTCTCTCTCTCTATTTTTTTTTCTTTTGAATGCTATAAGCCTTATTTCAACTGTTGTCTTGCCTTGTTTCATCTCATTTCGCTTTGCCACTGTTTTCACAGCATTCACTTCTCTCTTTCTCTTTTTCTTTCTGTGTGTGTATGTGTGTGTGTGTGTGTGTGTGTGTGTGTGTGTGTGTGTGTGTGTGTGTGCGCCTAGTGCGCATAGTTGTCAGTCAAATCACACAGACACAGACATAGATACAGACACACACACGTCGACGCACGTACACACACACACACACACACACACACATGCGCGCATGCAAGAACACACACACACACACACACACATACACATTAACGCACACACAGAGACAGACGCACACACGAGCACGCACGTATGCACGCACATACACACACGCACGAGCGCCCGCTAGACGGCGCGCACACACACACACACACACACACACACACCGGGTAGATATGAACACAGGAATAACACAGTTAATACTGGTGTCTGCTTCGTGTTATTTGCAATGTTTTGAAATTCTACTTGAAAAATGCCGTTCCCAAAGACTTTGTAATAGAACCCTACCGTACACACACACACACACACACACACACACACACACACACAATCCGAATTCCCATCACCGAAAGCACATCTACATGTGTGATATTCATTCGTTTTGTTGGTCGTCGATACAAGTATTGCTAATGGAAGCTTTTCCACTCACCGTCAGTGTTGTGTGGGTCTTTTTGGCGTTCAGGAACAGCCCCTCTTCTCTCTGCAACAAAGTGAAGAGGGTGATGATGATGATGATAACGATAATGCTCATAGTACTGATACTACTACTACTATTACTACCACTACTACTACAAATAAGCCTGCCTGCCTACTCATCCGTCGGTCCGACGGGAGACTCCATTATTACTACTACCAGTACTACTACCACTACTACTACTACTATTACTCCTACTCCTACTTACAACTGCTGCTGCTGCTGCTGCTGCTACTGCATGTAATGATATAGCATAATGATAATTGTCATCATAATAATAATACCGACAACACTGACAATCTCTCTCTCCCTCTCCCCCCCTCTCCGCCACCCCCCCTCTCTCTTTTCAATCCAAATTGAGCTGACTACAGCATCTGAAAGCCTCACCTAGCGGACACATAGTTAACTAGCCCGTGTCGTTATATTTCTAATTTCTAGTTGAAGTAGGAGAGTCATAGAGAGCCAGAGACAGAGATCAATAGACAGATTGATAGACAGATAGACAGACAGATAGAGAGATTGAGAGAGAGGAGGGTATGGAAGATATTAGCAGTTTGTTATTTAGGCAAAGAGAGAGAGAGAGTGATAAGGGTAAGAAAGAGAGCAGCAGTCATTAAGGCAAAGAGAGAGAGAGAGTGTGAAAGAGAAAGAGAGACAGAGAGATGAACAGGGAGAGAGACAGAGACATATAAGCAAGCAGAAAGGAAATGACAGACACACGCTAAGAGATGCTGATAAAAGTTTCATTTCATATCAATAATGCTAATCTAACTTTAAATATTGTTAGTACACAAACATTTCGAATAACATACATTTTTATTATGTCGAAATAAAGATAGAAAGACACACAAAGCTCATGCTCGAATATAAGAAAAAGAGAACGATGCATTGCTTCATTATTGTTTCAATCATCATCATCATCATCATCACCATCATCATCAGCATGAGCAGCAGCAGCATCGCACCACACCACACTATAACACACCACACCACACCACGCCACACTATAACACACCACACCACACCACGCCACACTATAACACACCACACCACACCACGCCACACTATAACACACCACACAACGCCACACTATAACACACCACACCACACCATGACATACCACACCACACTATAACACACCACACCACACTATAACACACCACACCACACCACGCCACACTATAACACACCACACCACACCACGCCACACTATAACACACCACACCACACCATGACATACCACACCACACTATAACACACCATGCCACACTATAACACACCACACCACACCACGCCACACTATAACACACCACACCACACCACGCCACACTATAACACACCACGCCACGCTATAACACACCACACCACACCACACTATAACACACCACAACACACCACACTACACTATGAAACACCATACTACATCATAACGCACCACACCACACTATAACACACCACACCACACTATAACACCACACCATAACACACCACACCACACTATAACACATCACACCACACTATAACACACCACTACACACAGTAACACACCACACCACACCACAACACACCACACCACACTATAACACACCATAACACAACACACTACATAATAACACACCGCAACACACCATAACATACCACACCACACTATAACACATCACACCACACTATAACACACCACTACACACAGTAACACACCACACCACACCACAACACACCACACCACACCACACTATAACACACCACACCACACCATAACACACCACACCACACTATAACACACCACAACACACCACCCCACACTATAGTACACCACAACACACTGCATCATAACACACCATAACATATAACACACCACACCACACTATAAAACACCACACCACACTATAACACACCACACCACACTATAACACACCACACCACACTATAGTACACCACAACACACTGCATCATAACACACCATAACATATAACACACCACACCACACTATAACACACCACAACACACCACCCCACACTATAGTACACCACAACACACTGCATCATAACACACCATAACATATAACACACCACACCACACTATAAAACACCACACCACACTATAACACACCACACCACACTATAGTACACCACAACACACTGCATCATAACACACCATAACATATAACACACCACACCACACTATAAAACACCACACCACACTATAAAACACCACACCAGACTATAACACACCACACCACACTATAACACACCACCCCACACTATAGTACACCACAACACACTGCATCATAACACACCATAACATATAACACACCACACCACACTATAAAACACCACACCACACTATAAAACACCACACCAGACTATAACACACCACACCACACTATAACACACCACACCACACTATAGTACACCACAACACACTGCATCATAACACACCATAACATATAACACACCACACCACACTATAAAACACCACACCACACTATAAAACACCACACCAGACTATAACCCACCACACCACACTATAACACACCACACCACACTATAACACACCACACCAGACTATAGAACACCACACCACACTAACCCTTCCCCCCTTCTCCTCTGGGTAAAACATTGCAACATCCCCTTCTCCTTTGCATTCTAGCCACCCAGTTCCCAACAACCCAATGGGCGTGGGTCCCATTTGTCTGCTTCAACAGTTTTCGTCAGCATAAAATCCTTTCCTGTTTCTCTCTCTCTTTATCATTTCTTTTCTCTCTTTTTAATTTTTAGAAATAATATTTTCTTTCCATTTCTGTTTTCCAAGTTGAGAATATTGGAGAAGTTTTCATTAGCACTTAGTCCTTTCTCATCATTTCTTCAGTACTTGCATTTTCTGCTGTCTATGTCTTTCTCTTTTCTTTTATCATTCCTTCTCCTCTCTCTCTCTCTCTCTCTTATATCTTTCTATCTTTTCCATTTCTGTTTCGTAAGTGGAGAAAAGTGGAACAGTTCTCATCAGCATAACGTCCTTTCTATTTCTGTCTTTTTACTTCTTTTTTTTTTTTTTTTTTTTTTTTTTGTCAGCTTCTTTTCTAATCATAATAATCTTCCTTTTGTTTTCCAAACTGGAGAAGATCAAATCACAGTTTTATTTTTCCCTATTTCCTTTCTGTTGTTGGTGGTGTTGGTGGTGGTATGTTGTTGTTTTCTTCTATTTCTTTTTGTTTTCGTCGTTGTTGTTTTTTGTTTTGTTATTGCTTTTTGTTTTTTATCCTTTCCTCCTTTTATTTTCTATACTGGACAGAAGAGCGGATTTTTCTTTTTTTCTTTTTTTTTTCTTTTTTTTTTTACAATTTTCTATTCCTTCCTTTTTCTTTGCTAAAACATTCTTTCTACCATATCTTTTCTCTATTTTTGGAGGAGAGGGGCCAGTTTTAGGAGCATGAAAGCGTTTCTGCGCGGTGTCCCCCTGATTGAGTTCCATGCTTGGTTAACCCCCTTACTGAAGTCTCCCTTTCCCTCTATTGTTCAGCCTAGCCACTGGCCCCTTACTGAAGTCTCCCTTTCCCTCTATTGTTCAGCCTAGCCCCTGGCCCCTTACTCAAGTCTCCCTTTCCCTCTATTGTTCAGCCTAGCCCCTGGCCCCTTACTCAAGTCTCCCTTTCCCTCTATTGCTCAGCCTAGCCCCTGGCCCCTTACTGAATTCTCCTTTTCCCTCTATTGTTCAGCCTAGCCCCTGGCCTATCCATTGCAACCAACGCTTTCAGCTCTCTCTATTTGGTGTAACGTACTTGTTGTTTGTGTTGGTCGACACAAAAATACATGCGTGCGCAAACACACACACGTACGTATGCACGCACACACGCGCGGGCACACACACACACACACATACGCATACATACACACACACATACACGCACGCATGCACGCACGCACGCACGCACACACACACACACACACACAGAGAGAGAGAGAGGAATACAAACACACATTTACACAGGCACGCACAAAAACAAATAAACACACGTGCACACTCACCGACGGACTCACACACACACATAGCCACACACACACACACACACACACACACAATCTCTATTCAACACACCAATAACACACATGCATCTAATGCTGCCCTTTTGCTGTAACAATTTCAGCCGGTAGTGATAACAATATTTCCCAATATTTGTGTTCGTGTCTACATTATTCACTACGTCAGCTTTTATCAACAGCTTTCATCAGGAGATTCAACATTTATAACTCAAAACCAATACCTGATACTAATCACTTACATAATGATAAAAACATCTGTCCACACAAAAATCGTAGATACAGATATGCGTGAAATGAAGAAAAGACACCTAATCAAGTAGTTTGCAAAACGACACCTAACTGAATATTATTATATCAAGCTTTAAATATGAAGCAAGATGCAACGAAGGGTAAAAAAAACAAAAACAAAACAAAAAAAAAACCCACCCACACAAAGACCAAAGTGATTTTTCCAACACAAACACCAACAACAAACACAAAACAAATCTAAAATGTGGAAATCATCGCCGTTATGATAGGTTACGTAAATCAAAACAAATGACTTGTTCGTGTACTTTGTTAGTGTGTGTGTGTGTGTGTGTGTGTGTCTGTGTCTGTGTGTGTCTGTGTGTGTGTCTGTGTGTGTGTGTCTGTGTCTGTGTGTGAGTGTGAGTGTGAGCGTGGTCGTGTGGGTGCGTGTGTGTGTGTGTGTGTGTGTGTGTGTGTGTGTGTGTGTGTGTGTGTGTGTGTGTGTGTTTATAGCTCAGATAACCAAAACCGACGACAGGGTTGTATGATCGTATAACAAGATAACAACAAGACATTTCCAAACTGCAACGAAAACCACAAAACAATTCACACTCATCCACAGACTTGGGGAGGAGGAGGAGGAAAGTCCATAAACCATAATACGAAGCAAGCAAAAATGTTAGTATAACATACTGCAATACAGTTTTGAAAAAAGTGGTATAATATACTGCTAAGAAAAACTTCAAAATAACTCGCAAAAAACTGCAGTGAAATTCACACAAACTGCAGCTGTAACTGACACTCACAAAACGAATCCATTCCAATTCCAACAAATTGCAAAACACGTCACAAAAACAAGTTCACCACTCCAGTCAAAATGAGGTAGTGGGGAATGTGTGTCTTCCAAATTAGACACATAACTCAAAGAACCAATTGGTGGTGTTATTTGTTTTCTTAATCAATAAAACAATTAACACCGTAATCAATAAACCAGCCAAAAAATTATTAATCAATAATCAATAATTGATCATCCACAACTCACGGCGCTGTCGGATAAAAAGGCGTCTGGATCTTCGAACTGAATGAATAGAAGAATAGAAAGATAGAGTAATCTGTTGTTCTTACACTGACAGTGCAATCCACCTTCACTTTAAAGGTGTAGATGGTATACTATGTTATCATCTCATGGCATTGCCATCATTTGTCAGTGTACAGAAAACACAACAGATCTGGAGGTACTTGTTCCACTGAGACTGATTTTAAAACAATATATTCACTTCATTTTGAAGGGAAAAAATATTTCAATACTGCACACATGTCTCAATCATCACTTCTCGCACGCATGCATGCACGAACGCACGCACGCACGCACGCACGCACACACACACACACACACACACACACACAATGCCCCCCCTCCCCCTCCCCTCACACTCGATGAGGTTTTTTTCATCCAATCATCACCCTCTGTTCGGTCGAGAGAGACAGAGACAGACAGGCAGAGACAGAGACAGAAGCAGTGAGAAAAAGACAAAAACAGTCAGAGACAGACAGACAGACAGACACACACACACACAACCAGGAAGGGAGAGAGAGAGAGAGAGAGAGGAAGGGGAGGGAGGACATTATAAACAATGATTATTGCAACACTGGCTGAAAGTGAAAAACAAGAAGCATTATGGCGAAATTTGATTCTGACTGCAAAGTCGGTTTTTTTGTGCGGCTAACAACAATGAAACCAAAAACACTCCTCAAAAGAACAACAACAAACACAACTGTTTCCGTCTCAAGGAGAAAGAATCAGCAATACCTCCTGATAGTCATCAGCAAAGACCACAGAAAAACCTGCTGTCCGTCCCGCCCTTGATGTAACCAGCACCAACCGCCTTTCATCGCTCAGACAGAGACACGCGCCACACAACACACTGTGTCTTTATATCATATACCTGGACGCTGCTGAACTGAACGTTGGAACGAACGCCCAAACATGGTCTGCGTGTCGAAACGAAAGGAAAAAAAAGATGAACGAACAAAACGAACGAATGAATGAGAATGAATGAATGAATGAACGAGCGAATGAATACATGAAAGAAAGAAACCAATGAACATAGTGATGCACAAATAAACACACAAATGAATGACGTAATGCACGAACGAAGAAACAAACGAATGGATTACGTAATGCACGAATGAAAAAAAACAAAACAACAGAATGAATTACGTAATGCACGAACGAAGAAACAAATGACGTAATGCACGAATGAAAAGAAAAAAGAACGAATGACGTAATGCACGAACGATAAAACAAACAAATTGATGACGTAATGCACGAACGAAAGAAAGAAGGAACTAACAAAGTAACAAACGAACAAATGAAGGAAGGAAGGGAACGCAGGAACGAACAGGAAAAGAACACACAGCGTACACCACACCACACCACACCACACCACACCACCAAAACAGGCAGTGACTCGTGTTCTTGATGAGGTTAAGCAGGAAGGGCACCTGAAGGAAGGAAGGAAGGAAGGAATGGAGGAAGGAGCGAACGAACGAACGAAGGAAGGAATGAACGAAGGAACGAACGGAAGAAAGGAAGAAACGAAACGAGCGGAAAAGAACACACACCACACCACACCACACCACCAAAACAGGCAGTGACTCCCGTTCTTGATGAGGGTGAGCAGGGAGGGCACCTGAAGGAAGGAAGGAAGGAAGGAAGAAAGGAAGGAGGGAAGGAGGGAAGGAGGGGGGAAGGATGGAGGGGGGGAGGAGGGAAGGATGGGAGGAAGGAAGGAGGGGGGAGGAGGGAAGGAAGGGAGGGAGGGAGGAAGGGAGGAAGGAAGGAAGGAAGGCTGGGAGGAGGGAAGGAAGGAAGAAACGAACGGGGAAAAGGACACAGCGCATACCAACACCAACACCACACCACAAGGAGACTCACATCCTTGATAAGGTTGAGCAGGAAGGGCACCATCCCCGCCACATAGTTGAAGTCATCCACGTACTGCTTCTCCACGTGCTGGATCGTGAAGGCGTCGTCGTACATGCTCTCCCCGCTGGCCGCCACCTGCCCGCATCGTCATCACCACCACCATTATCGTCATCATTATTGCCGTCATCATCATCATTATCATCATCGTCGTCGTTATCATCACCACCACCATTATCGTCATCATTATTGCCGTCATCATCATCATTATCATCATCGTCGTTGTTATCATCACCACCACCATTATCATCATCATTATTGCCGTCATCATCATCATTATCATCATCGTCGTCGTTATCATCACCACCACCATTATCATCACCATTATTGCCGTCATCATCATCGTTATCGTCATCGTCATCATCGTTATCGTCATCATCATCATCGTCGTCGTCATCATCATCATCGTCGTCGTTATAGTCGTCGTCGTCGTCTTCGTTGTCGTCGTCATCGTCACCATAATCGTTGTTATCATCATCATCAGTAGCAGCAGAAACAGTGATAACAACAGCAGCAGCCGCCTCCTCCTCCTCCTCCATCGTCTCGTGCATCATCATCATCATCATCATCATCCTGAGTTGAGGGGGAGCCCCAAAAGAAAAGAAAAGACCCCAAAACCAGACGGCCATGCGAACAGTGTCTCACCTGTCTGACCTGTGCCCCGTCCCACCTGAGGCCCCTCATACTCTGGTCCTGGGAGTCGTCGATGGAGCGGAACTGTTTGCGGATGTAGTCCTCGTCTGGGGAGGGGACAGCAGGACAAGAGAGTGAGGAGATTTGGATTCCAAACATTCCCCAGGGGGGCACGTGAAGAAACAAAACAAGACAACAAAATGGGCACAATGCAAACACATGGCGACAATGCATGTCTTAATGTTACACACAACACGACGGACTTGTCACTAAGTCAATGAAACAATGCTGTGTTTTAGAGTATCATCTCAACACATACAAAAAAAACATCTATTTTCAAATGACACAAACTGCACGAACAATAATCAACCAAAACTGTACTGAAACCTAGCCAAGTAGAACAGTCATTTTTCAAAAATGTTGCATTTTTGTATGAATATAGACAGTTTCAATAAAGATGACTTATTCTTTGTCATGAACAAACAGACGTGTATATTTCACTTTCTATGTAGCTGTGTGAATTTCGGGCTGCTCTCCCCCGGGAGACCGCGTCGCTACACTACAGCGCCACCCTTTTTTCGTATTTTTTCCTGAGTGCAGTTTCATTTATTTTTCATATCGAAGTGGATTTTTCTACAGAATTTGGCCAGGAACAACCCTTTTATTGCCGTAGGTTCTTTTACGTGCGCTAAGTGCATGCTGCACACGGGACCTCGGTTTATCGTCTCATCCGAATGACTAGCGTCCAGACCACCACTCAAGGTCTGGTGGAGGGGGAGAAAATATCGGCGGCTGAGCCGTGATTCGAACCAGCGCGCTCAGATTCTCTCGCTTCCTGGGCCGGACGCGTTACCTCTAGGCCATCACTCCACTCCACAGTGTAGAACGTCAACACAAAAATATGAAAATGACAAAACAAACAAATACGCAAGTACCTTGAGAACAATAGTGAAGGGAAAGACAATAGAAAGTAAATGGTCTAAAAGGTCATTTCACTATTTTGGTATCCTAACTTGTGGGACCGACTTACTCAAGCGAAAAATGTCGTGCGTCTTTGATGCAACGCAGACTCGTCAGAAATAACACGTATCGTAGAATCCACCTTCAAATTAATTAAAGAGTCAGATCGTCAGGGCTGTAAATTCCTACCCACTGTGTCTAGGGCTCGGCAGAGGGAGGCGGGGCCCAGTCCTCTCCTTCCGCCGTTTTAAATCCTCCCCAACCGAAGTCAAGTAACCATTAACACATTGAATGTACGTCGAATAAAAGATTCGTTCGGGACGCGAGAGAAACGAAAACGCACAGAAGTAACACTGCACTATAGACTTCTACGCTTGTTAAAAAGACATCGCACACAGTACACAGACTCCAGCACAGTTTTCATCACAGACCTTCCTGTCAAAACGTATCAAATCTGTGCTCACCTTTGAGGGCGTGTAGCCAAAACCCAGTCAGCACGTGTTCGATTCTGGCGTAGCTCTCAAAGTGGATTTCGTCACGCTCCTGTCAGTGAAAGGAAAGAGGCTGTCCATCATTTAAAACGATATATATATATATATATATATATATATATATATATATATATGTGTGTGTGTGTGTGTGTGTGTGTGTGTGTGTGTGTGTGTGTGTGTGTACATAAATATATATATATATATATATATAATCCAGTTTAATCTTAAGATAAAGACTTTTTAACTAATGTATCTGTATGTCGATCATTCAATGTTGTGTTATATTGTTGACCAATGTATTGTGATGCTGAAAGTGCAATGCCATTCCGTCCAACACCCCACAACTATTTCCCGCATGGTTCGTGTGAGTGTTCTGATTTCATGATGGAATGAATGTCTCCATTTTTTAAAAGTTAATTTCTCTTAAAATATTTATCTACGACTAGCCTCAAGGCGAATTTCTGCACTCTGGTTCAGACAATAAAGTGATTGATTGATTGATGATCTTTGGATGGTATTGGTGTCATGAAAACATGTCATCTTTTTTTTTCTTTTTTTTTAAAAACTGGATCATGTTCGGTGCATTCAGCTGTATTTGTGCTGGAAATCGCACCATGTAAAAGTTATGCATTGATATTATCATCATCGTTGTTGTTGGTGGTGGTGGTGTTGCTCCCTCCCTCCCTCTTCCCTCTACCCTTCCCTCTTCTTCATCTTCTTATCATTACTACTGTCATTGTCATTGTTATATTATTGTTACTGTAATTCTTATTACTATCATCAATATCATCATCATAGTCATGATCACCTTCTTCTGATGACGATGAGTGTGTTATTGTTACTGTCATTATTATTCTTGTGAATATTTTCTTTAATTCTTTTTTTTTTTTCAATATTATCAGCATCGTAATCATCATCATCATCACATTCTTCCTCTTCTGATAAGGAGAATGATTATTATGATTAATATGATAATGATAATCATAATCATCATTATCATCATCAGCATCACCATTAGTAGTAGTAGTAGTAGTACTAGTTGTAGCAGTAGGAGCAGCACCAGTAGTAGTAGTAGTAGTATCATCATCATCATCATTATTATTATTATTATTATTATTATCATTGTCTTTATTGGTAGTAGTAGTAGTTGTAGTAGTAGTAGCAGCAGCAGCAGTAGTACTAGTAGCAGCAGTAGTAGTAGTAGCAGCAGCAGGAGTAGTGGTAGTAGTAGCAGCAGTAGCATTAGTAGTAGCATTAGTATCATCATCATCATCATCATCATTATTATTATTATTATTATCATTATTATTATTGATGTTGTTATCTGTATTGCTAGTAGTAGTAGTAATAGTAGTATCATCATCATCATAATCATCATTGCTATTATTATTGTTGTCATTATTGTTACTGTTGTTGTTCTCATCTTTATTGTTAGTAGTAGTAGTAGTAGTAGTAGTAGTAGTAATAGTGGTAGCAGCAGCAGCAGGACATACGCTGAGGACGGAGTGCAGACGGAAGACGGTCTTGGGGTCCTCGTTGTCGTCAGTCAGCATGATGTCATGCTTCTCGTCGATGCACAGGTACTTGCGGGTCGTCATGTGACGTAGACGCACCTGCTGCTCCCAGCGGATGATGTCCCCTGGAGGAGGGCAGTGCAAGGTGCGAGGCACGGTGATTGTGTTGAAACACTTAACGTCACAACCTGATGACGTCCTGTCTCCCCTTCCTCTCTGTCCGTCTGTCTGTCTGTCTGTCTGTCTGTCTGATTTATATGTTCTTTAGTATGTGTTTGTATTGATATGTTGTGTGTCGATATTACATGCGTAAATATTTATTATTTTATGATTTACATGTACTTTGTTTTCTGTGTACTGTCCAAACCTTGACTGAGGAAAACAGGCACATTCCCTGCCACAGGTACTTTCAGCTAATGACAAAGTGCCAAAGTGTCGCAAATCTCTTATTAGTTTATGTTGTTTCAATTCTGTTGTTTGATTGTTGTTGTTTCCTTTCTGTTCCATTTTATCTGTTTGGGACCATTTTGTTCTGATGAGTAGCTACTATGTCACTAGAGCTTTACAGCTAATGACATTGAACATTTCAGTTCAGTGATCTGTCTGTCTGTCTGTCTGTCTCTTTCTCTCTGTGCCTCGCTCAAACACACACACACACACACACACACACACACACACTCGCACGCACGCACCACTGCACGACACAGAACCACACCACAAAACTCAAAACATGGAAATGTAAATCCACCCACAACCTTTTCCCTTCCCCACAACTGCTGTCCCAGTTCCCTGGACAAAGATCTGACGACAGTGGAGAGTGTGTCTTACCCGAGCTGCTACATCCACTCTCCGTGACAACAGCAAACTAAGGGGTGGCGCAGTGCCAGACAAACGACGCTCACCATACAGAATGCCGTTCTCAGCCTCTATCTGCCAGAAGGTGTTTCCTGAGGATGGCGGGGACAGCGTGCGTGGCTTGTGCTGGTCCATCACTCGTATTCGGAAGTGAACTGTAACAGCGGATCAGTTAGTTCAGTTCAGTTCAGTTCAGTTGCTCAAGGAGACGTCACAGCGTTCGGACGGGTAAATCCACATGCGCTGCACCACATCTGCCAAGCACAGACGCCTGGCCAGCAGCGTAACCCAGTGTGCTCGTCAGGCCTTGAGTGTGTGCACATATATGTGAGTACCCATCAGAGTGGATTCATTTCTTCTACAGGGGTTTTCCCGGGAGGAAGCAATCATCTAACCATGGGTTCTTCATCAGTGCGCCAAAACAGGACTGACTGACTGTTCATTGTCTTACGTAATCTTTCTTCTTTTTCTTTTTTTCTTCTCTCTCTCTCTCTCTCTCTCTCTCTCTCTCTCTGTGTGTGTCTTTGGCGCCTGTGCTGCTCTTTGCATTTTTCTGTAATGATATGATTGTGTGTGTCTTTTTATATCCATGTGCCCCTTGCGGGGTTGTTGTTTTTTTTAATTAAAGATTCACTGTTCTCAGTTCAGTGCCAACTGCGTGCTGTTCGTGAGGCCTGGGTTTATCGTCTGATCTGAATGACCAGACGCTCAGTGTGACGTTCCTGTCACAGCTGGGAGGGAAGGTGAGACAGGGATTCGAACACAGACCCTGTATTTGCAGGCATGCGTCTTAACCACTGTGCCACCTTGCTCCTTTCCTCAGGAAGCGGGGTAAAGGGTGTGCAGGGAAACACTGCCACACCGGATCTTCATGGAGCTAGCCTTCAGCTCTTTGCGCCTGATATGTCCAGGGAAACTGCCAGACAGGATCTTCATGGAGCTAGCCTTCAGCTCTTTGCGCCTGATATCAAGCTCACTGGAGTGATGGCCTACAGGTAACGCGTCCGCCTTGGAAGCGAGAGAAACTGAGCGTGCTGGTTCGAATCACGGCTCAGCCGCCGATATTTTCTCCCCCTCCACTAGACCTGGAGTGGTGGTCTGGACGCTAGTCATTGGGATGAGACGATAAACCGAGGTCCCGTGTGCAGCACGCACTTAGCGCACGGAATAGTGAAGCTGGATGGATGTTGATGCCTGTCACTTCAAAGAGGAGGACGAAGGTGGCAGACTGGTTGCGACGCTCATCTGCCAAACACAGTGTCCGTGAGGATCTGGGTTCCATTCCCGCTCTCGCCCTTTCTCCCTAGTTTGACAGGAAAAGCCAAACTGAGCGTCCTGTCATTCGGGTGGGGCCACAAACCTATTACCCGTGTACAGCACGCAATTGCTGCTCTGTAAAAGAACCCATGGTAACATAAGGGTTTGTCTGTAAAAGAAATTCACTCTGTTAGTGACATAAAGATATAGCATGGGCCCAAGGTCTGAATAGCGCTTTGGGTTATGCTGCTGGTCAGGAATCGGCCTAGCAGTTGTAGTACAGCGTATATACATTTGTCCCGACAGCAGTGATGCCTTCTTGAGAAACTGAAACTGTCACAAAATAAGTATAAGGAACACGTGTATGCAATACAGCATAAGTGACGGTGAAATACTGTACAACAAAGACAGAGCGTACTTCCGGGCAACGTGACATGATAAAACGAAACAGAATAATATGACGCAAAACGAAAACCAAACTCGGGACACTATAACTCACGACACAATGACGAGTCACTATGCTGATTGGGAAAAAAAAATACTGATTTAAAAGTCATACCGGGACACGGCTACCAATATATGAGCACGCCTTCAAAACAACAATAATGACAAAAACCAACCAACCCAATATGAAAGACACAAGGCAAGTAAACAAATACATAAAACAAAAAACAAAAACAAACTAAAATCATTTACAGTGACGTGAGAAAAAGGCCATCTCAAAAGAATACCAAACAAACAACAACAACATGCAATGAAAGCGAACGACCTAAGATGCGAGACAGGATTGGAATGCATCAAAACCAGTCAGCCCCGAACGCTGTTTTGAAGTTTATGGATTATGTGTCTGGACTTTGTGAGACACAGGAAAATAACTGGGGCTATCAGAGAGAAAGAGAGGGATGGTAGCAAAAGAAAAGAGAGAGAGAGAGAAAGAGAGCGATGGTGTGTGACGTGGGGAAAGAGAGAGAGAGAGAGAGAGAGAGAGAGAGATGGTGTGTGGTGTGGGGAAAGAGAGAGAGAGAGAGAGAGAGAGAGAGAGAGACGAAGTGTGGCGTGGGAGGGGGGAGAGAGAGATGGTGTGTGGCGTGGGGGGTAGGGGGGTAGGGGGGAGAGAGAGAGAGAGAGAGATTGTGAGTGGCGTGGAGAGAGAGAGAGAGAGAGAGGGTGTGTGGCGTGGGGGAAAGAGAGAGAGAGAGAGAGAGAGAGAGAGAGAGAGATTGTGAGTGGCGTGGAGAGAGAGAGAGAGAGAGACGGTGTGTGGCGTGGGGAGAGAGAGAGAGAGAGAGAGAGAGAGAGAGAGAGAGAGAGACGGTGTGTGGCGTGGGGGAAAGAGAGAGAGAGAGAGAGAGAGAGAGAGAGAGACGGTGTGTGGCGTGGGGAAAGAGAGAGAGATGGTGGGTGTATGTGAGGGGGTGTATGGGACAGAGAAAGGACGGGGTGGATAAATCTGATCGGGGTGGAGGGGAGAGAACGGACGAACGAATTTTTTTCTTCTTTTTTTTTTTATTGAGGGAAGTGAAATAAGCATGCATGAGGGTTTTTGTTGTTGTTGTTGTTTGTTTGGTTTTTTTTTTTACATTCAGTCCTAAACGACAGAGACATAATGAGAGAGAGAAAGCGTGAGAGAGAGAAAGAGAGACAGACAGACAGACAAGTCAGATAGAGACAAACAAACACGGAAGGAGTAAGAAACGGGGGATAGTTGGGGGGGGGGGGGGGGGGGGGCGGGGCGGAATGAGGGAGAAAGCATACCAGAGAAAATTACACCACTTCCTTCCAAACCTCTCTTCCCCGCCCCCCTCCCTCACAATGGACCCCGTAACGACAGAACTAAACTCCCTTCCACCAACTTCACATCACCCCTCATTCAGATTGGAAAGAAAAGACTTTTCTTTTTGCAAATACCACCACCACCAACTCAACCACCACCACTCCTTCGTCCGCCCCCCCCCCCCCCCCCCCCCCCCCACTTCTCCGCAACATAACTTGAGTTCGCAGGGAAACCGTTACACTTACGACCAGTTGCTTTAGTTGGGGGGGGGGGGGTGGTGGTGGTGGTGCTGAGTGAGAGAGAGAACCAAACACAGGTTAAAAAAACAAACAAAAAACCACATCGTTCACAATTTCTTTTACGATCTCCCTTCACACAAAATGCCTGCAATCACCAGTGTACGTGACGGGACATTAAACAAATTTCCTTCTTTCTTCCTCCTCCTCCTATCATCCACTCTCTTGTAACCCATGCCTGGGGGAAGAGGGAAGAGGAAGAGGAAGGGGGACGGGGGGGGCGGAGGGGTGGGAGGTTAGAGGCCCAGAACATGGAAAGTTTCGTCAAAACGAGCACGCTTTATGGTCCGAACTCTCCCCCACTGCAACGACCAAGAAGGTCAAAGTCAAGAGAAGTTTCCAGAAACGGCCAAAACAACGACGACCCCTTGTGGCGGCATCGTCTGAAAAGGTCCTGCATGCCGCCCGCCACCCAGGATGCGTCACACCGGAAATGTTCTTCTTCTTCCTCGTTCGTGGGCTGCAACTCCCACATTCACTCGTATGTACACGAGTGGGCTTTTACGTGTATGACTGTTTTAACCCCCCCCCCACCCTCCCCGCCATGTAGGCAGCCATACTCCGTTTTCGGAGGTGTGCTTGCTGGGTATGTTCTTGTTTCCACAACCCACCGAACGCCAACATGGATTACAGGATCTTTAACGTTGCGTGTTTGACCTTCTGCTTGTGTATACACACGAAGGGGGTGCTCAGACACAAACAAGTCTGCACATATGTTGACTTGGGAGATCGGAAAAATCTCCACCCTTTACCCACCAGGCGCCGTTACCGAGATTCGAACTTGGGACCCTCAGATTCAAACTTCAACGCTTTAGCCACTCGGCTACTGCGCCCGACAAACCGGAATGATAAAACATGGTGAAAAGTCACAGTTCCGTCAAGGGCTGAACGCTCTTCCCTCATGTTGTTGTGCAGCGGGCTGCAGACCAGTCAGCCAGTCAGCCAGAACGATTCCAGCGCCGTCACTTCACAGGGTGCCCCGTTGGGGTGACACACACGATGGTCGCCGAGACGGAGACAGTTATGTATGTGCATGACCAGTGTCTGAAATGACAATGTGAACGGAGAGGAGTGTCTGTGTGTGTATGTTTGTGTGTGTGTGTGTGTGGGGGGGGGGGGGGGGTCTGAGTGCGTGTGTGTGGGGGGGGGGGTGGAGGGGATGGGAGTGTGTGTGTGTGTGCGAGAGAGAAAGAGTGAGTGGGTGGGTAGGTCTGGGTGCGTGTGTGGGGGTGGTGGTTGGGGTGGGGGGTTGTCTGTGTGTGGGTGTGGTATGGGGGTGTTTGGGTGGGTGGGTGGGTGTGGGTGTGTCTATTTGTCTGTCTGTATGTGTGTGTGTGTCTGTCTGTGTGTCTGTGTCACTGCAACCTGCCGTTTCCTTCTCAGCAATTGGAAACAGAAATCCGGTTTCCTCTGAACACCATATCAACCCCCAATCCCCTCAACCCCACCCCCTCCACCCCGCCCCACAGCCCACACCACCATCACCACCACATCACCCACTGCCACCAGACACACAGACTCATTATCCCTCACACCCCACTCCACCCTACCGTGTCTCGCCAGTTGCACAACAGGCCAACAATTACATCAGCTCTATAAATGCTTTTGTCCACACAACGCACGCAAAAATACCGACCACGCTTCCTGCAGCTGGGGAGGGAAGATTAAACCTGCACACACACACACACACACACACACACACACAGACACACACACACACAGGCACACACACACACACACACACACACGCCACCAACTTCAGGCGTGTAACGAGGATTCCGAAAAAAAGGAAAACCGTCAAAGGCGGGGACGAAAACCAAACACCGTTGGAGCGGAAATCAGTTATTTCCTGTTCTCGCCGTTAAGCAATAAAGGGGCAAAACCACAGCGTCGCTTTCCCCCCGGAAAAAACGCCCCCCTTGCCTAATTAGGGCCTTACATCCAGCATCCACCACCGCCACCGCCAGCGAAGTCCTAAAGAGGAATCCCGAAATGAGCAAGGGGCATTTATCTCCCCTTACATGATGAGCACACCGAAAGACGTGATTGCTTTCGCAGCCTTTCGACTCGTCATCAATCAATCAGCCTGGACAGTGGGTAAATCGTTTCTTCTTTGTCAGAGACGGAGATTTCTTCACTGGGAGGGGGGAGGGGGGAAGCTGGGTACACAGTGATCCCTTCATGACCCTATGTGCATGGATCTAAATTACACAGCTGTTCCCACTGCATGTGTGTCCGGAAAAGCCAACGCTTGCCAACTTAGGAAACAGCGAAGGATATTATTATATAATGGAAAGCGATTTATCACGGGGCTCCTTGCAACTCAGACAGTCAGCATATAAGAATAAGAGCCTCTGACCTGGCTCCAAACCTGACTGACTAACACACACTGGAAACGATTTATGAGCGCCCAGTGGCATTTGTCAGTCGGCTCTTCCCGAGCATGTAGCCTGTTGTGCACGTGACTTTTGTATTTTGTGAAGCGCTTAGAGCTTGGCTTCTGACCGAGGACAGGCGCTATATAAGTATCCATATCACATATCACATCATATGATACTATGCATGCCACATTATACCATACATCATATATCACACCATGTCATATACCATATCATATATCACCACACCACACTTACACTCGCCCCTCCCAACCAGCCCCCACAGAAGAGATTATCTCCCTTTTCCCCACCACGCCTCAGCTGGCGGAGAACGGCCAAGAATTGCACCAGAGTACCACCAGCTCTTACATCTCTGTCACATGCACGCAGAACAAACAATTCAGTTTTCGCTTCCACTTCCCCCATTCTCCATACATTCAGAAGGAAGAGGTTTGAGCATACAACCCCCCCCCCCCCCACCCCCAATCACTACCCCCTCCCAGAAGGAAACGTAATTGGAATCACAATGGATCAATCAAAACAAGCTTAGGCAGAACGAGAGAATGTTAAGTTTTAGTTTCTGATTTAATCAATATAAAAACCCACAGAGAGATGGACGGAAAGCTTCAAAAACACCACCAATTTATTCACACTGCTCTCATTAAATTAAACCAACAGCCATGGTCAGCATGTCTCCCCATTTCCCTATAAATCATTCAGTTCCGGTGTTGGGAACAAGAACGACAACCACGTGATGCGCCATCTCCTCATTTCCATTTTAAGAATTCAGTTCCGGTGTTGGGAACAAGAACGATAACCACGTCAGTGAAGCGCGTCGAACCGTTAACTACAAAAAAGGGGGAGAGTTGTGTAGCAGTTATCTCACATTCGAACTGTTTCCCTTCTTCTGAACAGAAACAGGTTCTAGTGAGCCCTCCCTAAAACCGCACTTCGCATGACAGCCTCGCCACATGTAAATGGAGAGAGAGACAGAGACTGACTGACAGACAGAGAGAGACAAACAGAGACAGATAGAGAAAGAGACAGATAGACAGAAAGAGATAGACAGAGAAAGACAGTGAGAGAGAGACAGATAGACAGAGATACATAGAGAGAGAGAGAGAAAGACAGGCAGACAGACAGAGACAGTCAGACAGGCAGACAGAGGGAGACAGACACAAAAAAACAGGCAGACACACAGACAGATAGAAAAGACAGAGAGAGGGAGACAGACAGACAGACAGACAGACAGAGAGACATACAAAGAGAGAAAGACACAGAGAGAGGGGAGACACAGAGAGAGAGAAGAAAGACAACATTCTTTATTTTCGAGGATAATACACAAGCTCTGGCGCACTTTTTTTCATCCAGTCCCCGCCCTCAAACAGGGTCTACACTACACAATACTACATTATGTACGTCATTGCATGCAATGACACAGACAGACAGAGACAGAGACAGACAGACAGAGACAGAGATGTTCGTGTCATATTTTGCTGTATCAAAATTACCGATACACAGACCAGACGGTCAACACCAGAGACTGGGCCAACAATAAAGAAATTTAGCTTTTTTGTTTCATTTTAACACACACACACACACACACACACACACACACACACACACACACACACACACGGTTGGCCTAACTGTAAGCAAAGGTCAATGCACTGTTATGAAACGACAAAAACAAAATTATTGTGGGCATTCAAGTAAAAACTGATCAGTCAAATTTCACTCCAGACCAGCTCGAACACAACCAAAGACAAAGGCCAAATTCAAAAGTCTACATTGTAACGTCGTACATAATATCACACAATGAGCAAAACTCTACATTGTTGCGACGTACGTACATTGCCTGACACAAAATAGTTTTCACCAATAAAGTTTCAGCTCACGACAAAACTCTACATATCAAAGTCAAACAGAATATCCCACAAAACAGTTTCAATCAAAAGTAGTTCAAGATCAGAGGTTTCATGACAAATACGCCCTGGCTGGGACAGCGATGTCAGGTCAGGGGCATTGCCCATTGCTACTGGTAACATGTAACCCAGTACTACCTGCCGCATGTGAAGTCTCCCAACGACGGACCAGGCGGAGGAGGAAACCTTTCCCAACGGCTGTGAAGGCGGAACAGGATGACCAAAGGGCATGGGGAGCTCTTATCCTTGGCTGGAAGTCCTCCTAGGAGACGGAACTCCGAAGAAAAAAACCTGCACCTGACGAGGCCGTTCTACACATGGCAATATCTGCACCTGTGGGACTCTGAGCGTCGGTAGGCGAGAGAGTAGGGAAGGGACTGCACAACTCCTCTTCACTAAAAAAAACGTCACTTGTGCTGGTCAGGCAACCAGGCTAATGTCGGAACGACGAGCTAGACCTTCACGTGTTCACTTGCAACACCTGTGGGAAGTGCTGCGCATCCAGAATCGGCCTCTTCTCCCATATGAGGACACACCGACAGATAAGCCTGCCTGCCTACTCATCCGTCGGTCCGACGGGAGACTCCATCAGGACAGCGCCGTGGCAGATTGGGTAAGGCGTTGGACTTAAGGCCCAGTGGTCAAGGTTCGACTCACTCGTTTCGACCTGGTGTTGTATTTCCCCGGGAAAGGCACTTTTACCTTCACTCCCACTTTCCTCACTCCACCCAGGTGTCAACAGCTACCCGACTTCGGTTGGGGAAGGATAAAACGGCGGGTAGGGGAGGACTGGGCCCCGCCTTCCTGTACCCAGCCCTGGACACAGTGGATATGAATTCACTGCCTTCCTATGCCCAGCCCTGGACACAGTGGATATGAATTCACTGCCTTCCCGTACCCAGCCCTGGACACAGTGGATATGAATTCACTGCCTTCCCGTACCCAGCCCTGGACACAGTGGATATGAATTCACTGCCTTCCCGTACCCAGCCCTGGACACAGTGGATATGAATTCACTGCCTTCCCGTACCCAGCCCTGGACACAGTGGATATGAATTCACTGCCTTCCCGTACCCAGCCCTGGACACAGTGGATATGAATTCACTGCCTTCCCGTACCCAGCCCTGGACACAGTGGATATGAATTCACTGCCTTCCCGTACCCAGCCCTGGACACAGTGGATATGAATTCACTGCCTTCCCGTACCCAGCCCTGGACACAGTGGATATGAATTCACTGCCTTCCCGTACCCAGCCCTGGACACAGTGGATATGAATTCACTGCCTTCCCGTACCCAGCCCTGGACACAGTGGATATGAATTCACTGCCTTCCCGAACCCAGCCCTGGACACAGTGGATATGAATTCACTGCCTTCCTGTACCCAGCCCTGGACACAGTGGATATGAATTCACTGCCTTCCTGTACCCAGCCCTGGACACAGTGGATATGAATTCACTGCCTTCCCGTACCCAGCCCTGGACACAGTGGATATGAATTCACTGCCTTCCCGTACCCAGCCCTGGACACAGTGGATATGAATTCACTGCCTTCCCGTACCCAGCCCTGGACACAGTGGATATGAATTCACTGCCTTCCTATGCCAAGCCCTGGACACAGTGGATATGAATTCACTGCCTTCCCGTACCCAGCCCTGGACACAGTGGATATGAATTCACTGCCTTCCCGTACCCAGCCCTGGACACAGTGGATATGAATTCACTGCCTTCCTATGCCGAGCCCTGGACACAGTGGATATGAATTCACTGCCTTCCTATGCCGAGCCATGGACACAGTGGATATCAATTCACTGCCTTCCTATGCCGAGCCCTGGACACAGTGGATATGAATTCACTGCCTTCCTGTACCCAGCCCTGGACACAGTGGATACGAATTCACTGCCTTCCCGAACCCAGCCCTGGACACAGTGGATATGAATTCACTGCCTTCCCGTGTCCAGCCCTGGACACAGTGGATATGAATTCACTGCCTTCCTATGCCAAGCCCTGGACACAGTGGATATGAATTCACTGCCTTCCTATGCCGAGCCATGGACACAGTGGATATGAATTCACTGCCTTCCTATGCCGAGCCATGGATACAGTGGATATGAATTCACTGCCTTCCTGTACCCAGCCCTGGACACAGTGGATATGAATTCACTGCCTTCCCGAACCCAGCCCTGGACACAGTGGATATGAATTCACTGCCTTCCTGTGTCCAGCCCTGGACACAGTGGATATGAATTCACTGCCTTCCTGTGCCAAGCCCTGGACACAGTGGATATGAATTCACTGCCTTCCCGTACCCAGCCCTGGACATAGTGGATATGAATTCACTGCCTTCCTGTGTCAAGCCCTGGACACAGTGGATATGAATTCACTGCCTTCCTGTACCCAGCCCTGGACACAGTGGATATGAATTCACTGCCTTCCTATGCCGAGCCATGGACACAGAGGATATGAATTCAATGCATTCCTATGCCGAGCCCTGAACACAGTGGATATGAATTCACTGCCTTCCTGTGCCCAGCCCTGGACACAGTGGATATGAATTCACTGCCTTCCCGAACCCAGCCCTGGACACAGTGGATATGAATTCACTGCCTTCCCGTACCTAGCCCTGGACACAGTGGATATGAATTCACTGCCTTCCCGTACCCAGCCCTGGACACAGTGGATATGAATTCACTGCCTTTCCGTACCCAGCCCTGGACACAGTGGATATGAATTCACTGCCTTTCCGTACCCAGCCCTGGACACAGTGGATATGAATTCACTGCCTTTCCGTACCCAGCCCTGGACACAGTGGGTATGAATTCACTGCCTTCCTGTACCCAGCCCTGGACACAGTGGATATGAATTCACTGCCTTCCTGTACCCAGCCCTGGACACAGTGGATATGAATTCACTGCCTTCCCGTACCCAGCCCTGGACACAGTGGATATGAATTCACTGCCTTCCTGTACCCAGCCCTGGATACAGTGGATATGAATTCACTGCCTTCCCGTACCCAGCCCTGGACACAGTGGATATGAATTCACTGCCTTCCCGTACCCAGCCCTGGACACAGTGGATATGAATTCACTGCCTTCCCGTACCCAGCCCTGGACACAGTGGATATGAATTCACTGCCTTTCCGTACCCAGCCCTGGACACAGTGGATATGAATTCACTGCCTTTCTGTACCCAGCCCTGGACACAGTGGATATGAATTCACTGCCTTCCCGTACCCAGCCCTGGACACAGTGGATATGAATTCACTGCCTTTCCGTACCCAGCCCTGGACATTGTGGGTATGAATTCACTGCCTTCCTGTACCCAGCCCTGGACACAGTGGATATGAATTCACTGCCTTCCCGTACCCAGCCCTGGACACAGTGGATATGAATTCACTGCCTTCCCGTACCCAGCCCTGGACACAGTGGATATGAATTCACTGCCTTCCCGTACCCAGCCCTGGACACAGTGGATATGAATTCACTGCCTTCCCGTACCCAGCCCTGGACACAGTGGATATGAATTCACTGCCTTCCCGTACCCAGCCCTGGACACAGTGGATATGAATTCACTGCCTTCCTGTACCCAGCCCTGGACACAGTGGATATGAATTCACTGCCTTCCTGTACCCAGCCCTGGACACAGTGGATATGAATTCACTGCCTTCCCTATGCCCAGCCCTGGACACAGTGGATATGAATTCACTGCCTTCCCGTACCCAGCCCTGGACACAGTGGATATGAATTCACTGCCTTCCCTATGCCCAGCCCTGGACACAGTGGATATGAATTCACTGCATTCCTGTGCCCAGCCCTGACACAGTGGATATGAATTTACTGCCTTCCTGTGCCCAGCCCTGGACACAGTGGATATGAACTCACTGCCTTCCTGTGCCCAGCCCTGGACACAGAGGATATCAATTCACTGCCGCGATGGACGTTTAAGGCTGTGGGAACTTTCACCATTCAATGTTAGATCCTCGCTGTCTGTGATACATGATCATCTCAACAGGCACGCTGCAAACTTCCAAGCTATCATCAGCAAAGAATGGACATGATGGTTCGTTTATTGAGACGAACGAACAGGCAATCCATTCAGATGACTCTTACAGAAATTGTGAGAGAAAAAACAATCAAAAAACCCACCCAGCTCACCCATTCACGTAACTCTCATCACGTCCACTGACATGACCATCAAATCTCCCCAGTTCCCGTGTACCCATGTCTCTCAGTGTTCAAAGGAAAAAACTATAATCGCGTGATGCACATGGAGCCTGAAATAGAAGGGGCGGGAAGAGCCTTGGTGATCTTCACAGATGAAACGTTATTTATTTTCATTCCTCTGCACCAGGCTTACCTGCAGTTAGAAAGGTTCAGCCCATCACAACCCGCCCGAGATGTGGTGGGGGGGGGGGAGGGGCGGGGCACAGAAAATGGTCCCCGGGGACAGAAGAAATTAATCAATGTTTACGATCAGTGTCTGAAATATCACAGTGAGAGAGAGACAGACAGACAGACAGACAGAGAGAAAGAGAGAGAGATAAGGGTAGAGAAAGAAACAGAAACAGAAAAAGAGAGAGGGGGGAGAGAGACAGACAGAGACAGAGAAAGAGTAAGAGAGATAGAGGAACAGAGAGAGTCAGAGAGAGGGGGGAGAAAGACAGAGACAGACAGACAGAGAGAGAGAGAGAGGGAGAGACAGACAGACAGAGAGAGAGAGAGAGAGGGACAGAAAGACAGACAGACAGACAGAGAGTTTGTCAAGGGGGGTGTAAGGAGGGTGGGTGGGGATCTCTGTGTCACAGCGACCAGCATTATACTGTTGCGCAATTTGAAAATGGCAAAGCCCTGCTTCCTTCCACACTGTGTTCACATCCTCCTCCTCCACCACCACCACCACCACCACCTTCCCACCGACATAGAGTCACACCCCCCACCATCCCCCCATCCATATCCACCCCCATTCACCAACTGGCATATCACCGCCCACAATAACATCAGCTCTTATACATCGTTTGTCACCCTTTTTCTTTCAATTTCTCAAGAAGGCGTCACTGCGTTCGGGCAAATCCATATTATACACTACATCACGTCACGGTAGATGCCTGACCAGCAGCATAACCCAATGCGCTTAGCCAAGCCTTGAGTGCTTGTATACCTAACAGAGTAGATTTCTGCATGTATACCTAACAGAGTAGATTTCTGCATGTATACCTAACAGAGTAGATTTCTGCATGTATACCTATCTTTCAACCTATCGGAGTGGAGTTCAATTTCTTCTGCACACTTCTGCCAGAGGACAACACTTTTGTTGCCACGGGTTCTTTTTCAGCGCGCAAAGTGTGTGCTGCACACGGGACCTCGGTTCATCATCTCATCCTAATGACGAGGGGCTCGGTTTGATTTTCCAGTCTACTTTGGAAGAAAGGGCGACAGCGGGATTGGAACCCAGACCCTCGGGGGCTGTGAATTGGCAGATGAACGTCTGAACCATTCTGCCACCTTTCACACATTGTTTGCTGCAATGCACGCCAACTAGCAATCCTGAAGACAATTTCTATTTGAGAATTAGAAAAAAAAGTCAAAAAAAGGTTGTAGGAAGAAGAAAGCGCAAAAACCAATCACGCTCACACACACACACACACACACACACACACACACACACACATACACTCGCGCGCGCGCGAAACACCAGGTTATCACATAGACTACACGAGTCAAAAATGGTCACAATGTGCGCAAACTGTTGATCACGTTTCACCCTATCGACAGGTTCTATTTCGAGAACTGTAAAAAAAGAGAGGAAAATTCAAATGAAGTTGTAGGAAGGGAGAGTCTAATAAAAACAGAAAACCCAAATGGCATGGAAAGAAAATCTGCCTGTTAGGTAAATTGGTTCACGTGAGTGCTATGGGGTAAAACACGTGAGTGCTATGGACGTGAGTGCTATGGGGTAAAACACGTGAGTGCTATATACAGAGACAAGAGCTTTCAGCGCCAGCGTCATCCCTCTGGATTCACCCTGCTGGTCCTTCCAGATTTCAGTGGACAGACAGAGGGCAGAATGATTGCCGGTGTAACGCTTCAGAATGACCCCACCCTCATATAGACTCTACCGGGGGGTTGGGGCACTACCAGATATAACTCCACAGACCCACCAGTGTGGAGGATTCAGGACAACTGGACTTTTTGTAAAGCGCACAGAGCCCGACTTTGAGAAGAGTCGCTGTGTATCATGATTGTAATTATGATTATGATGATGGCGATGATCAATTCATATTGTTATGATTATGATTGTAATTATGATTATGATGATGACAACGATGACGAATATTATCATCATCATCAGCATCAACATTATTATTATTATTAGTGTTATCATTATTATCATTATATCATTCTTTTTTTTCTTCTTGTTTTGTGTCGTTAAATGAGCAGAATTGTACAAAAAAGGCCTTTCTTTACCCATTGAAGATTTAATCAATCAATCAATCAATCAATCAGACCCTCCCTCCCTCCCCTCCCCCAATCCCTCCGCCTCCTCCCCTTCCCCCTCTCTCCTCCCCCCTTCCCCCTCTCTCCTCCCCCCTTCCCCCTCTCTCCTCCTCCTTCCTCCTCCTCTTCTTCTTCTTATTATTAATATTGTTGTTATTCTTTTCTTTCCACTCCGTCTGTCCCTGACATGTGGCACTTTGGGAAGCAACGTTGATGAACTGTTTCTCGTGGGATTCCTTGTCCTCCGGTTGGAATAACGTCACAACAAAATGGATGAGGATGAATGGATTCGATGCACTGAGTCATCTGAAAACCGCTTGATAAAAATGATTGATTTTCAGTGCAGAAGTATCGGAGGCTGTACCTGTATGATATGTCACTGTCTGTTCTCTGCCGTGTATGTAATTATGCATAACAATCAGTTGTGTAGTGTACGTCTATCTGTATGACTGCCTGTATGGCAGGGGCCTTAAAACGGTCATAAACCTAAAAGCCCACTGTGTATACTTGTGAACGTGGCAGCTGCAGCTCACGAACGAAGAAGTAATGTCCGACTATGTCCGTCAGAACAGCAGAGAAGACAACTGTTGTCCCGACTATCTGGGCCAGAATTTGATTGTAGTGAGGAGTGTTGTGTCTTGCCCAAGTTACACCCCCCACTCTCTCGGACAAGAGGGTTTTTTTGTAGGACAGTCGGCGGCATTGGGATGGTCCCCAAAGGTCAGCTAGCCCCCGAGGTTGCAGCATTAAGAACTGCCTCCTGGATGGAGTCACCGCCGTGCTGTGTACCTGGTTGACTGCACTAGCTTTGGCTGGAAGGAATCCACAGGTTCTGTAAACAATGCTGTAAACACGCCCAGTATCCAGTACACTCCCAACCCCCCATTTTGGGTGTAAATATTGTGTTATCGGGTAAAATACTTTGGAAACGCCCCCTCCCTCTACATCCACCCACACCCACCCCACTTTGATAAAAGAAAGGAAACACATTACTAATGATAATTCAGTCTGCTCTTTAGGATTCTGCTACTTTACAAAGCACTGAAGATTGACATCTGGGGATCAAGAATAGAAAATCTGTAATGACATGTCGACGTTTTTTTTTTTTTTCTAAAACTGGAAAGCATGGCGTTTCTCCATGACGCAGTGTCTTGTATCAGCTGCTAGCCTCTCCATTTTTTCTCACTCCCAGCCCAGGCAGTGCTCAATGGTCAAACTATTATCACACACGGCTCCAGCAAAGGGTCAAGCGCCCAGTAAAAAAGCCTACACCCAAACTTATGGGTGAAATTTGTGAAATGTAGGGTGGTACCATTTAGTTTACAGTGCAACAGAAACGGGTTTACCGCTGATGCCCACAGTTTCACACAGAAGGTCCCAAAGGCCTGTTACCTCAAGCCAAATTAATAATTTCAGGTAATAAACATATTGCGTCCCTTTCAGCTAACGGAAGGTGTGGAGAAAAAGCATTAAGAACAATCCTCTACGGTTTATTAAGACGAAGACAAGTGCCTACAAGCTTTTCAAGTCACCACTGTCACCACTTTGCCCAAAAGAGTAAAGACCAAATCAGAGACAGAGAGAGAGACAGAGACACAGAGAGAGAGACAGAGACAGAGACACAGAGAGAGAGAGAGAGAAAGAGTGGTGAGAAATGATGCTGATGTGTGTGGCCACATCAATCACATGCACATAAATAATTGTTTTAAACCTTGTTTTCAAAAACATTTTGAAATGACTAGTTTAATCTTCTCTCTGCAATTAATTCAGACTTTTTTCCCTCCGCGATTCTCATTTACACAGCCTGGGATAGATGCTCCATCTCTTCTTCATGGTTGAATCAACAACTGATAGACACTGAATCAAAGGAAGATCAGAAAATGGAATCGCATTTGGCGTGCATCCATTATAAGAGGAAATATAAGAAGCTGTGTAGTTCTTGGCTGTTCTCCAACAGCTGATGAATGAGGGAAAGAAAGAACGATCTTCTGGGGAAGGGATGGGATTGAGGGAGGTGGTGGGCAGTGGGGGAGGGGGGGATAGAAGGTAGCTGGAAGGGGAGAGGGAAAAGAGACTGGTCGGTGAAACACAGACTTCGTTATTTTGTCGAACTGTTTCAGTCTTAAGTTTCAGTTCTGTTTTTCATGGAAGCGTCAATGCCTTCTGACAAATCACTGTACACTACACCACATGCAGATGCCTGACCAGCAGCGTAACACATTGCGCACAGGATTCCAATGCATGCACATACAATCCAGTGCACCTGAGCTGATTTCGTCTGCAGAATTTTGCCAGAGGACAACAACATGGGTTCTTTTTTTCCGTGCACCCAGTACGTGCTGCACACGGGGCCTCGGTTTATCGTCTCATCCGAATGACAGAGACGCTCGATTTGATTTTCCAGTCACACTTGGGAGAAAGGTCATATCCAAGGCTTCTTCTGGAGTTGTATGAAGAAATCCACTGCTTGCTTCACTACGTGTTCAAGTGTCATATCAACAGATTCCATATCCGTGTTGGTCAATGTTAACCATCCCTTCACAATGAAAGGCAGTTAATTGCAGTGTGCTTGGAAGTCTGAGACTGTCGTTGACTTCTAGGGATTTATCTGTCTGTTGACTTGTAGGGATTTATCTGTATTGAAGATTCAACAGTTTCCACCTGTATGGTTGAACGCCATTCTCTCGTACTTCAGTCCCTACAATTGCGACATGTTAGTGTCTCGGCTGTACTGTATTATCATGTAGTATGTTACTTTTTACTCACAACAGACTTCTCTGTGTGAAATTCAGGCTCGCTCTCCCTGGGGAGAGCGTGTCGCTACACTACAGCACCTCCCACAGGTTTTCGGGTTTATTTGGGGTTTTGCGTGGTTTTTTTAGTTGTTGTCTTTTGTCTGCGAGCGTAACTATTCTACAATCAAAGTTGATTTTTCTACAGAATTTTTGCCAGGGACAATCCTTTCGTTGCCGTGGGTTCTTTCACGTGCACTAAATGTCTGTTGTACACGGGAATCCAACGCGCATAGGCTTCGAGTGCACGCATATTATATTTGTGCACCTACTTGAGTTGATTTAGTCTGCAGAGATGAAAAGATCATGAGTTCTTTTTTCAGTGCGCCAAGTGCATGCTGTACACGGGACCTCGGTTTATCGCCTCAACCTAATGACTAGCATCAGGACTAACCACTCAAGGTCTAGCGCGGGTGGGGGAGGGCGTGTGTGGGGGAGGGGTTCAGGGGGGGATGCTGGCGGGTGTAGGATTCGATCCCATACCCTCTGGTTCTCTCGCTTCCCAGGTGGACACGTTACCACTGAGCCACCACTCCATCCTGGCAGGTCACGCGACAATGACCATGCAGCATCACATCAGCTAAGGAGTGTACTGTGTACTGGTGTGTGCGCTCTGTGGTGGAGAACAGACAGCACAAACAATGGCAATCAATGCACACAATGACGACCCAAACAGCCTTTCCTTTTCGCCCTGGAATTACGTTTCATCCAAAGCTTCAAAGTAACGGCCCACAATCGTCCTCTGTACCGGCATCAGCCCTTACAGAAGGCAAAACGTTTCTGGAAGAAGAGAAAACTAATCATCAGTCTTCCTCCTAGCTCTTGTGTCCGGGACAAACTGGGTGAAGGGGGGGGTGTGGGGGGGGGGGAGAGGGGGGGGGTACCAGGAACCGTGTCCACTACTGTCTCACATGGACCTCCACCACCACCACCACCAATTCCTGCAATGCTGTCTTGAAGACTGAAAAAGGCGGACTGAATTGCCTCTCCTCCTTGCTCAACCAGTCACACAACCGTTTCTCCTTTCTGCACACCCTACCCAATCAGGACGCCGAGAGGAGACAGCAGTGAGGACACTATGCCAGCTCTGGAAAAGCTCTGGTCACAATGCTCACACAGGCGTCAGCTAAACGTCACTCGAGACAGCGAAGAAACCACGCCAGATCTAAAACATAAAATCTCAGGACACAACTCACACAAATGCGTCGGATGAATTGATCTTCTCGATACAGCGAGAACACTATACCAGCTCTGAAAAGCAGTGGGCACAATTTACTCATTGGCATGGGCTAAATGTCTCTCAAAACAACGAGGACACTGCTCTGAATATATCTGGTCACAATTCGCACAAAGGCGCAAGCTGAACGTACCTGAGAGAGAGAAAAGAAAGTACATCAGTTCTGAAAAGCTGTGATCACAGTTCACACAAAAGCATCAGCTAAACGTCTCTAGAGACAGAAAAGAAACTATATCAGCTCTAAAAATGTCTGGTCACAATTCACACAAAGGCGTCAGCTGAACGTCTTTCGAGACAACAATGAATCTATACCAACTCTGAAAAGCTTTGGTCACAATTCACACAAAGGTGTCATCTGAACGTTTTTCGAGACAGTAAAAAACCTATGTCAGCTATGAATATCTATGGGTCACAATTCACACAATGACGTCAGCTGAACGTTTTTCGAGACAGCGAAAAACCTATGCCAGCTATGAATATCTATGGTCACAATAATTCACACACAGGCGTCGGCTGACTGCACCTTCTGGAGACTGAAGAAACCCCACCAGCTCTGCAAAGCTGTGGTCACAATTCACACAAAGGCGTCAGCTGGACGTTCTCTCTCGGTCGTTCATCAGGGTATATGGATTTGTCCGAACGCAGTGACGCCTCCTTGAGCTACTGATACTGATACTGATCATCAGGGTGTGGGAAGGGTGCAGGTCCGATTGCCATATTCCCGTTGGACCTACTCTGTGATCGTGCCGTCACCCTTCGTCACCCTCTGGGAGGGGGACTCACGTTTTGCCTCTTGCGGCTCTACGATACTGCTACTGCTATACTACTACTACTACCACCACTACATATTATAATATAGTATAATGATAACTGTCATCATAATAATACGGACAATACTGACAATCTCTCTCTCTCTCTCTCTCTCTCTCTCTCTCTCTCTCTCTCTCTCTCTCACACACACACACACACACACACACACACACAGCAACTTATCGGGATCACCTTTTTTTGGGGGGGTGGGGGTGGGGGGAGAGGGGGGCGAGGGGGGTGTTCCGAGGGATTGCACAATAAATAGTTAGAGAGCAAACAGCGCAATAAGCCACTGGAGTATTATTTTTATTTGTATTTCTTTTTATCACAACAGATTTCTCTATGTGAAATTCGGGCTGCTCTCCCCAGGGAGAGCGCGTCGCTACACTACAGCGCCACCCCCCCTTTTTTTTCTCCTGCATGCAGTTTTATTTATTTTTCCTATCGAAGTGGATTTTTTCTACAGAATTTGGCCAGAAAAAACCCTTTTGTTGCCGTGGGTTCTTTTACGTACGCTAAGTGCGTGCTAGCACACAGGACCTCGGTTTATCGACTCATCCAAATGACTAGCGTCCAGGCTACCACTGCAGGTCTAGTGGAGGGGGAGAAAGTATCGGTGGCTGAGCCGTGATTCGAACCAGCGCGCTCAGATTCTCTCGCTTCCTGGGCGGACGCGTTACCTCTTGGCCATCACTCCATTACTCCACAACTGACCCGCTCGGTTCAGAGGAACTAAGCTTACAGATCGTAGATCACGCAGTACCTCAACACAGTCAGTATCAATCAAGTTCATTTCAGAAAAAAAAATTTAATTAAAAAAAAAAAAAAAAAAAAAAAAAAAATGAAAGTGCAAACGAGTTTTCCTGACGCAACTCCCAACGTGATAAAGAAAGCAGCCAGGGAAGAGGAGAAAGTGCGCACGTGTCCATTTCACAAAGGACGCACGTTTTGTGTTCAGCAATTGTCAGATTACGAATAAGATAGCTATCATCTCCTTTGCACTATCCATCATTCCGGTGGATAATCGATGTAAAAAAAAAAATTCCTGTCACTCCATTCACTGGGCGGGGCGGAGAAGGTGAGAGAACTTCCATCACATCTTAAAGCTCTTGTCATAATCAGTGCAGGACGTTTAACCTTTTCGACACCAGTCCATCAGTTCATCTTCACAGAGAGAGAGAGAGAGAAAGAGAGAGAGAGAGAGAGGAGGAGGGAGAGAGAAAGAGGGGGAGGAGGGAGAGACAAACAGAGACAGAGAGACACAGAGAGAGAGACACACATACAGAGGCAGAGAGAGAGAGAGACAGAGAGAGAGGGGGAGGGAGGGAGAGAGAGGGAGACAGAGAGGGGGGAAAAGAGAGAGATGGAGAAAGGGAGAGAGAGAGAGGGGGGGAAAGAGAGAGAGAGGGGGGGAAAGAGAGAGAGAGGGGGGGAAAGAGAGAGAGATGGAGGGAGAGAAAGGGAGAGAGAGACAGAGAGGGAGAGAGAGGGAGGGAGAGAGGGAGAGAGGGAGAGGGAAAGAGAGATGGAGAGAGAGAGAGAGAGGGGGGGCGGAAAGAGAAAGAGAGAGAGAGAGAGAGGGAGAGAGAGGAAGGGAAAGAGAGAGAGGGAGGGAGAGAGAGAGAGAGAGAGAGAGAGAGAGAGAGAGAATCCAGTTCCAGTCGAGCCGTGAAGGCTGCAGATGGAGGACAACCATATGTGATTATATGACGTTCTTTGATGGGGCGCGGTGGTCAAATGGTTGGAGCGCTGGATCCTTGCTCGAGTTCGATCCTCGTGGTGGAGGACTGGACTCCAGCGCCGAGTCCCGTACACGGTGGACATGAATTCACTGCCTCCATGGTCGTAATGGGCAATGGGACATTTCGCATTTAACCCCCCCCCCCCCCCCCCCCTTTTTTTTTTTTTTTAAACTTACAATTTGAAAGTGGGGGGGATCATCTTCCCGATACACCACACTAAAAAAAAAAAAAAAAAAAAAAAAGTTAGCGAACAATCATTTTCTTCCCATTCACCGCACTTACCAGTGCCAGCATAGATGACGTAAAAAATGACACCAGTGTTTGAAGCTCTAGATATACGTGCACCCATGACGAAAAATGTAACCTCTTTCTGGATTCTGTTGTAATGAGCTTACACGTCCCGTTCCTGACGGGTTCCTGAGTGCTGAAAAGAAAAGAGGGAAGAAAACCAGTCATACTTCTTGAGCGTGCGAGCGATGGGGCAAACAAAACGTTTCCCAGCGGACAAGTCATTTGACTAAGTCTCTATACCCTTGACCTACGATGTCAAAACACCATTCCTTTACTGAGCAAGGGAAATCACCTTCTGCATGATCACTAAAGGAAGCTACCACCCTACCTCGCTTCTTGTGGTAAAACTGATGGCAGGATTTGTGAAGCCGTTTCCTGCTATGGAGGCTCTTAATTTCTTCTCCTCCTCCCCCTCCCTCAACTCTGTGAAGAGTCATTGGGGCACCGCACGGGGGAATTGATCACCAGATTCCCTCCAGGTCCGTCGGTTCTGTGTCAAAGCCTGGGTCTCTGCAAGTGGTTTTCCGGTCCAGTTCAGTCGGCCTGGAACCCCCTGTGCCTCAGCAAATGGTTTCCCTATACAGCTCTGTCGCCCTCAATTCCCACCAGTACGGAAATGATGGAATCTATATCTTCTCTGGAAGCCTGGCGACGTAGATAGTACATCTGCCCGCATTAGCTTTTGGATGTCTTCCAGACCAGGTCAGTGACATCAATTAGTGCACCACGGAGAGTACCCCACAGCACGAAGCAGACAGAACTGCCAGGAATATTTTCATCTCGCAACTAACCCAGCTCCTCTCCTTGCAGTTTACAAATCATTAGTACGGAGAGCTGGCCCATCATCTGTATTCATCTTGCCGGGGACACGCGGGAATACAGACGGAGTAGAAGACAGGGATAACTATTAACCCCGTTTATGTTAGTGAATATGGGGAGAATTTTAACCCTGTTTATCTTGTTTAAGATGGGGAGAATTATTAACCCTGTTTATCTTGTTTAAGATGGGGATAATTTTTAACCCTGTTTATTTTAACCCTGTTGATGTTATTGAAGATGGGGAGAACTGTTAACCCTGTTTATGCTATGGAAGACAGGGAGAGAACTGTTAACCTTGTTTACGCTACAAAAGACATAAAAAACTGTAACCCCTGCTTACGTCACAGCAACTGCTGACTTCCCGTCCCGCAGGTCAGACACTGAAAAGGGGCGATAACCACCTTTTGCTCTCGCGGCGCCATCCATCATCTTGGGGAAGTGACGTTTTCTTCCCTGCTGCTTACATCACCATCCCACTCGCCCAATGCGCAGTGGAGAGAGAAAGCCAGAGAGATGGCACCAGCTCCTAAAGCTCCCGTCACAATGCACGGAAACTGACCGGCTAACCTTCCATGGCGCCCTTCCTATCAATCACCATTCCAGACGATGAGCCATGCTCGAGCATTCACATCTTTGTTCAAGGTTGTCAACGAAAGCTTCAGTTACCCGAAGACGGAGAGAAATCCAGCGTGCTAAAAAGAGAACCGTTCCCTATTTATTTCCACTGTTGTTCAAACAGTGGGTGCAGAACTTCACCTTACTGCCAGGTTTTTTTTTTCTGGATCAGGTTTGTGAAGCTATTAATGCGAAGACCCGAGAGACGAACCATGGAACAAACAGGAAATGTCGTCTTCAACCCAGATGAGAAGAAAAGAGAATACGAGTGTTCGGAATAGTTTTCACTTATTCATTTTTGGGAAAATTTGATTGAACGAAGACAGATACTTACTAGCTAGGCGGTGTTTTTACGAACTAATAACCGAAGTGCATAAAATCTGTATCGATGTCTTTAATTTAAAATCGCTTAACTTGATGTGTTGACTGCATGTGGAGTGATGGCCTAGAGGTAACGCGTCCGCATAGGAAGCGAGAGAATCTGAACGCGCTGGTTCGAATCACGGCTCAGCCGCCGATATTTTCTCCCCCTCCACTCGACCTTGAGTGGTGATCTGGGCGCTAGTCATTCGGATGAGACGATAAACCGAGGTCCCGTGTGCAGGATGCACTTAGCGCACGCGAAAGAACCCACGGCAACAAAAGGGTTGTTCCTGGCCAAATTCTGTAGAAAAATCCACTTCGATAGGAAAAACAAATCAAACTGCACGCAGGAAAAAATACAAACAAAAAAAAGGGGTGGCGCTGTAGTATAGCGATGCGCTCTTCCTGGGGAGAGCAGCCCGAATTTCACACAGAGAAATCTGTTGTGATAAAAAGAAATACAAATACAAATAATGGGGTTGAAAAGAGAAAAAAAGAGCGTGCATGTACAGTTGTTTTGTATTTCAAAACGTAACCACTTTTCGTTGTGTATTTTATTTTTAAATCAGGAACTGTCCCGTTCATCTTCTATAGCTATATTAAACGGCCACATAATTATTATATTTCACAATGGAAAAAATCGAACAGTACCAACCATTCGTGCACAGTCTGGAGAACAGATCAGGATGACATCAAATGATGTTATATTCTCTGAAAAAAACCCAAAAAACATACAAACAAGAAAAACGAACAATTTTAAAAAAAATTTTTAAATAATATTAATGATTTTGTTTTATGTGGTTTCTTGTTTCACTTTAGGTACTGGATTGTAAAGCGCTTAGAGCTTGCTTATGCTTGTATTATAGCGCTATATAAAAATAAATTATTATTATTATTATTATCATAACCCCAACTGTCTCTTCTGCACCAGGATTATCAATATAGTGAAGTAACAGGTCTGTATCGGACCGATTCAGCAAATGACGAAATGAACTAATTAATCTCACAGCCTATATGTTTGTAGGGAATGGGGAATGAGGGAGAAAGAGAACTGTGGCTACCACCACAAAGAGAATTGTGTCTATCACCACAAAGAGACTTGTGTCTATCACCACAAAGAGAACTGTGTCTATCACCACAAAGAGAATTGTGTCTATCACCACAAAGAGACTTGTGTCTATCACCACAAAGAGAATTGTGTCTATCACCACAAAGAGACTTGTGTCTATCACCACAAAGAGAACTGTGTCTATCACCACAAAGAGACTTGTGTCTATCACCACAAAGAGAATTGTGTCTATCACCACAAAGAGAACTGTGTCTATCACCACAAAGAGACTTGTGTCTATCACCACAAAGAGAATTGTGTCTATCACCACAAAGAGAACTGTGTCTATCACCACAAAGAGAATTGTGTCTATCACCACAAAGAGAACTGTGTCTATCACCACAGAGAATTGTGTCTATCAACTGTGTCTATCACCACAAAGAGAACTGTGTCTATCACCACAAGAACTGTGTCTATCACCACAAAGAGAATTGTGTCTATCACCACAAAGAGAACTGTGTCTATCACCACAAAGAGAATTGTGTCTATCACCACAAAGAGAACTGTGTCTATCACCACAAAGAGAATTGTGTCTATCACCACAAAGAGACTTGTGTCTATCACCACAAAGAGAACTGTGTCTATCACCACAAAGAGAATTGTGTCTATCACCACAAAGACCTATATTTAAAAAAAAGAAGAGCAATCGTGAGTGTGATGCTGGCTGGGTGGCTTTCCATCTCCACACACTGACACACCCCAGTCAGCATAATCAGCTCCTTCGTTCCCATCACCACGCCCCAAGTGAGAATGGAGAATCACACCAGCCCTTCAACTTGTCCCAAGGTGTCCGAGACGACTGGCCACATGTTGCTGGGTGTCGTTGTAGTCATTCATTATTTGGGCGGCACGGGAAGATTGAAGCATGCACATTTCATTCAAACAGTGTAAACGAGTGAGTTGAAACAGAAAATAATCAACAGAAAATAGTCAACAATTCATCAAAAAAACCCAATCAGAATCACTCCAATGGAAACGAATCCAATGTGATGGAGAGAAACTACAGTGCTCTTTCTTTAGAAAAAGTAAGTTTAAAGGAAACTCGAAAGAAGAGAAAGACGCTGTCTGACTGGGTTTGAAAACTCCACAGGGTGAGAAGGACTCCATCTTCCTCTCCATGTCCTAACGTCTCCTACTTCTTTCTGTTTTTTTTTGTTGTTTTTTTTATTCAATTTCCAGTTGATACGGGATTGGAGAGACAGATCGAGTGTTTCACTCTTCATAACGACGGCCGCAATAGCCGAGTGGTTAAAGCGTTGGAGTTCCAATCTGAGGGCGCCGGGTTCGAATATCGGTAACGGCGCCCGGTAGATAAAGGGTGGAGATTTTTCCCGTCTCCCAGGTCAACATATGTGCAGACCTGCTAGTGCCTGACCCCCCCCCCCCCCCCCTCCCCTAGTGTGCATACGCACGCAGAAGATTAAAGATCCTGTAATACCATGTCAGCGTTCGGTGAGTTATGGAAACAAAAACATACCCAGCATGCACACCCCCAAAAACGGAGTATGGCTGCCTACATGGCGAGGTAAAAACGGTCACACACGTAAAAGCCCACTCGTGTACATACGAGTGAACGTGAGAGTTGCAGCCCACGAGTGAAGAACAGGAGGAGGACACCGTTCATAACGCCTTTTTTTTTCTTTCTTTTTTTAAGGTCGATACGGGATTGGAGAGACAGTTTGGGTGTCTCTCCCAACACGCGGGTGAAGATTACTGGCAGACAGAATCGGGCACAAAATGGTGACAAATTGCCGCAGTACGTACCAATTTATGTCAGCGTGTGGTTGAACAAACCTGGTTTTAGTGGGTGAGGGAAACGACATAACCGTTGTGTTTTATCACCATACAATGGTTACTTGCCTCATCGCTGCTGTGATGGGATGTAGCATTAGTTATGTGATTGAAGAGATACCACCGAATGGGGGAGGGGTGGGGGTGCGGAGGGGGGGTATGTCCCTCTCCCCAAATGGTGGCCAGGATGTGCATGCTGAAGCACTCTCTTTTTTCTAATATACATAATTATGCAGATTTTTTTGTTCTTTTCTTAAAGGCAGACATGCAAACAAAACGAATGACTGCGACACATCAATGTAAACTTGAGACAACATACTTCAGTCATATGTTCATGGCCTTACCTAGGTTTTGACTCCTAGTTTCCTAGGTGCTAGAGAGCAGGGCTGAGAGGGAGGGGTGTACATGTCTTAAGGGTCTATCTTTGTTGAAAACACACACACACACACACACACACACACACACACACACACACACAAACTAACAATATAGAAAATAACCCGTTCTGGTGCGGCCAGTATCCTTTACCCTCAGAGAATCCATAATCCAAACAAGGAATCGTTCCTCCTACTCCATCCATCCCGGTTTTCTCAGATCTAGCCAGGACAGAACAGAGAAATTCCAAAGAGATTTTTTACAAGTGTTACGTTGGAAAAGCCACCCAAATTCTTCCTCACCTTCATTCCCATCACTCGACATTGACAAAGTTAGAGAAAGGCTGAGAATGGGCAACTCCGTTTCATCCAGTGGGTAATAGCTATAAAACAAAAAAACACAAAAAAATTAAAGTTCCAAACCACTGCAGATGGAAAGAAATAAAGTGTGATTGAAAGCTATCACTCAAGAGTTATCAATGCTCCCTCTCACTGTGTGCAATGGATATCTGATTTGATTTTGCTTGTGCAGCAGTGATCTCAATAAGCGGAAAGGCAAATACGAGCAACGAAAGTCGTCTTCGTCGGAACCACCGGCAAGGATTGTGAGTTGCTTGCGATCTTCGACACTCGCTTCTTATCTCAAGTTTATGGTACAGTACTGAAAACTCACTCAAGTTCACGGTCTATTAATATCATGACAGGGAGAAGGGGATTTGGAATAGTAGGTTGACCCTCCAGGTAAGATTCATATAGCAATCTACAGTGCGGAACGGGGTTTGAAATGATAACGTGACCTTCTGCATAAGATGCAAACAGCCAGAAACTGTGCAGGCATAGATATTACTTTTTTCTTCCATCCAAAAGAATACCACTGACTAGTCCACTGTATGGTATGACAAGCGGGGGCAGCTTCAGTTTCAGTTTCAGTTTCTCAAGGAGGCGTCACTGCGGTCGGACAAATCCATATACGCTATGCCACATCTGCTGGGCAGATGTCTTACCAACAGCATAACCCAACGCGCTTAGTCGGGCCTTGAGTGCACGCATTTATGTCTGTGTACCTATCATAGTGGAGCTATTCCACAGACTGTTGGCGGTGGACAACCCCTTTGTTGCCATGGGTTCTTTTTCCAGTGCGTCAAGTGCGTGCTGTACACAGGGGGCAGGGGGGGGGACCTCAGTTTATCGTTTCATCTGAATGACTGGACGCTCAGTTTGATGTTTCCCGTCAGACCTGAGAGAAAGAACCAGAGCGGGACAGAGAACACACATTAACCACATCTTACCTGATAACTTTAATCACGGTTCGTTCAGCGTTATATTCATAGAACTTTTAATCAGTCACGAAACACACTCTTAGAGGCTAAGTCCTGTTTTATCATCCTAAATTCAGGAGCCTATTTTACCGGCATTTTTACCGACAATTATCGTGCATGTAATAAACGATGTTACAATTAGTGTATGTTGTAACCCATTTTCAGTGGAGTTCTACTCTTATTTTGTACGTTATTTGACTGAACTTTGATTCAGTCACTAAACTAATGTGCCACCATCTTGCTGTTTTCCGTTTTCGGTCCCACAATCCATGAAATTGTAACCAGTAGACGCAATGATTTAGGACGCTAAAATAGGACATTTGCTGGTTCTCCGATTCTGGATACCAAATTATGACAGTCTGTTGCAACACCCCAACATTCAGCTTATATCACAGATTGACATAAGTTTACAGTTGGCTCAACAGCAAAGTGAGAGCTGTATTATCAGTATTTCTTCATTGCAATGGGTAATCATTTACAGCTTAGTCTTTTGTGAAGGACTATGACTCAAACTAGGAAGCAAAATTGCACTGGCTCTTAGCAGCCACCCCAACGCCGTCTGTCCTAAAACCCTCCTAGCCGAGAGATTGGGGGTGTAACCTGGGCAAGACACTCTCCACTATCATCAAATTCCAGCCCAGATAGTCGGGACAACAGTTGCCTCCTCTGCTGTTGTGATGGTCATTGTTGGACATGACTGACTGTCATCCATACACTGCAACACAACACTACCGTCGGGTGCCTGTGGCCAGGAAACACGACTGCAGCAGTCAACTCGGTTCCCTTACAGCCTGTCCATTCCAAAGAATATCCTGCATCAGTTTCGTTGGGCGCCTGTGACTTGGCAAATAAAATAAATGCAGCAGTGACGTCAGTTCATACACATCCTGCCCAACGCAAGACCTTTCAGCTTCAGTGTTGTGTTGTGAGGAAAGTGATGTGAAACCACTGAAATATCCCAGTAAGTTCCCAACTTTGGGTGATTCTGGTTGAGGAAGCTTTCTTCTGCGGCCCTCAAACCTTTACTGGGCAATGTCCACATCTCTTCGGCCCTCAAACCTTTACTGGGCAATGTCCACATCTCTTCGGCCCTCAAACCTTTACTGGGCAATGTCCACATCTCTTCGGCCCTCAAACCTTTACTGGGCAATGTCCACATCTCTTCGCCTCTGTGTGACTGACGGAGTGAACGTCCTCGCCTTGTTGTGAACACTGCTCATCCCGTCTTGAGGGGAACAACATGGTGGATATTGCCGTTTTTTGTTGGCTTGCTCAAGAACCATCGATAGAACCGAACATCAATTTCATACCCCGTCTTCCCATATTACGTTTCTGTGCCACCGTGACCTATTTCCCACGGAGCCATTCACACCCCGAATTAGGGCGGCTCAGTGTTCTTCTTACTCCATACATCATTCCAAACTGCCAGTCATTACCAACCATCCCATTCACCAGGTCCACAGGGGAGGGGAGGGGGGAGGGGGGGGGGCTGAAAGGGACATCAGAGAAATTCTCAGACCAGCTCCTAAAATGTCTTGTCACAAAGTGTGCGGAACGGGTGACCAGATTTTCCTGGAAGCCATTCCCATCAATCAATACGGACAGAAAACCAAAGTCATTACGCACAACACCATTCAAAACTGGCAATAACAATTAAAATGGAAAGCAACCCAAAAGACCGTCAGTAAGAAGCCGAATAATACAACAACAAAAAAAGGCTTGCAAATGGAGAAGAAGAATTTGAACTACTTTGCTGTCTCTCCCACCACCCCCACCACCCTCACACTCACGCTGTCTGATTAGATTCAAGAACCCCAGGAGGCCAGAAAAGAGAAGCTGGAATGGGAGAGGGAACTCATCTTCACCCAAAATGTGCCCTGGGGGGTGCCAGTTCTCCCGGCATTTTCCCTTCCTATCACCTCGTCAACCGGCTTTGGAGAGGTCGATTGCGTGTTTCTCCCTACCGCTGGTAACAAAATATTTTTAAGAAATAAAATAAAGAAAGAAATAAGTAAATAAATGAACAGATAAATTGATGTTGATAATAATAACAATAACAATAATAACAACAGTAATAATAATAACAATAAGAAGAATAGCAATGATAATAATAAGAAGAACAAGAATAATAACAGTAATGATGATAATAACAACAGCAGCAATAATAATAACAAGAACAAGAATAGCAATAATGATAATAATAATGATTATAATAATAACAACAACAACAATAATAATAATAACAATAAAATAAAATGAAAAAAATCATTGGCTGAAACAGACTCGGCAACGGGATTTGTGTCAGAACTCCCCCCCCCCCCCCCCCCCCCCCAAAATCTTCGCAGAGATTAAAACGACTGTTCCATAGTCCTCTAACCACATACAGTGACCATGGGTGTTTGGGTTTGGGTTGTTTTTTTTGTTTTGTTGTTGATGTTTTCCACCCTTTTTTCTGGGGGGCTTGGGAGGGGTGTTGTTTGTTTTATTTTGTTTTGTTTTGAATCACGGTCATTTCAAGGGGGCGACATCAATTGTCTAGGTCTTCGTAGAACCGGAAAGGATACGAAAATGGTTCATACACCTTGCTAGAGCGGTGGATAAAAGATGCTCAGCCCTTAACACAAACACTTCCATTGTTGTGACAATCACATCCTTCATCTCCTTGACGTAAACACACCAAACGAGCACGATATTAGCTCAGGCTTCTTGTTGCTCAAACTGTCTAAACTGAACGCTGTGTTTCGCCTTCTTTCTGGATATCAAAATGTTTGAAGCAAACAAACCGAGAAACGCGTGACGCCTCAAACTGACACAGTCACCCACTATCTCTCCATGCACCTCACTCTTCAGGTGCAGCAATAAACGACTACAGAAACTCCATTACACACACACACACACATTCTGGAACATTTCGCTTACCCTCTCCATCAACTCCAATAAATGAAATCAATCACGATGGACAGCAGTTAAAAACAAAGCAAAGCGAAAAGCCACAAAAGGGAAATAAAATGCGGTTAAAAGCAATCATCTTCACTGCATCAATGCTCCAACTTGTCTTCTTATGATGCGGGAGAAAATAGGCACCGTTTCCAGAAATGGATTCCAGATCTAATTATGTTTGTGCTGCAATGAACACAACCAGTGAAAGACGATGTTGGGACGATCAAAGAAACGCATTTCCATCAGGAGCAGAGGATACCATTTCGCGCGACCCTATGCCCCCACTTTCTTATCACAAAATCTATAGGAGCAAGTTTAAAGCTGACGTGATGTTTCTTGCCGGTGGAGTCAATGCTGTTGATGGAGAATGCGGAAAGGAAGATCAGCTTGACCCTCTCTATAAGATGATTTTAAATTAATCGTTCTTCTTCTTCTTCTCTTCTTCGTTCGTGGGCTGCAACTCCCACGTTCACTCCTATGTACACGAGTGGGCTTTTACGTGTATGACCGTTTTTACCCCGCCATGTAGGCAGCCATACTCCGTTTTCGGGGTGTGTGCATGCTGGGTATGTTCTGATTTCCATAACCCACCGAACTCTGACATGGACTGCAGGATCTTTAACGTGCGTATTTGGCCTTCTGCTTGCGTATACACACGAAGGAGGGTTCAGGCACAAGCAGGTCGACACATAATCATGTTGACCTGAGAGATGGGAAAAATGTCCACCCTTTTACCCACCAGGCGACATGCAGGTTGACACATGATCATGCTGACCTGGGAGATGGGAAAAATGTCCACCCTTTACCCACCAGGCGCCGTTACCGAGATCAAGCGTTCCATTCAAATTGTATCAACCATTTTCCATCGGAACCAATACCACTCATTACTGCACTATAAACAACGCACAGGAAACCAATGTCCATAAATTACCTGATACCTAAACCACTAACCCTCCAGTATTATTAAAATTACGGTATCAACATCCCATTCTTCTAAACTGGTTAAAAGAAGATGAACCATTAAAAAAAACTAATCACTTTCAAAGCCAAGCTGCCGACGCTTTGAAGGACGCTGTGCTGTGCGTGTTTCTATGTCAGAGACTCACTCCCTGTGGAGGACATTCACACTGTGAATGGGAATGGTCTGCTCCTCCTCTTGCCCCATCCACTGGATTCAATCCAACAAGTAATTCTTCCCCTCCCCCATCTGTCACATTCACACGGTCAGGTGTAAGACCACAAAGAAAAGGGGACGGGGGGGGCGGGGGGGAGTGAGGGGGCGGGGGCAGGGGGAGGGATCAGAGAAATTACACCAGCTCTTAAATCTCTTGTCACAAAGTGTGGGAAAGCGATGGATCAAATTCCCCCAAATGTCGAGTCCTGTCAGTTATAATCCAGACAGAAGATCGGTCAGGCGGAATGGTGTTCAAGGCCGGTCATGACAGTTAGAACGGAAATACAGCAGAAAAAAGACAATTAAAGAATCTTGCTGAGGCAAATAAAAAGGGACGGAGGCAAAAAACAAAAAACAAAAAAAACAAAAAAACTACACCCACCCACCCACCCACACACTCTCCCTCCCTCTCCTCCCTCCTCCTCCTTTTTCTTCTTCTCCTCCTCCTTCTCCATCTGCTTCTTCCCTCCCTCCTCCTCCTCCCCACCCCCCTTACCAACACACACACACTGATTACATTCCACAACCCTAGACGGTCAGAAAGACGAAGCCTGGAATGAGCGAGCGAGGGAAACGCGCCTTCGTCCAAAAGCGCGCAGAAGGGCATGACTGCGCTCAGCGTTTTTTCCCGTCAGTACGTCCCCCCACGCCACCCCCACCCCCCCTCCCAACCCCTCACCCCCAAATCGATACGGGATAAGAGAGGCCTGCTGCGCGTTTCTCCCTTCCCACGGATCAAAGTTATTAGCAGGGGCAGAAGCCGGCAGGGAAATGATGGCAAATTGCCCCCAGTAGGTCCCCCCCAATCCACGTCAGTACAGTTAACTGCAGGGCAAAACCTGGCTTGGGTCGTCGTCCAATCGTGTCCAGTTTTCGCTTTGAGACGGAGCCCACTGCGTTTTCGTTATCTGCCATGGTTTACTTTTCTCAACCGGCATCTGTGGGGAAACAAATTAGTCACCCACATGAGTGTATGTTTCACGGGGGGTGTAAAAGCCTCTCTTCAGACGTTGTAGTGGACACCCGTTCAAAACGTTCAAACGGGTTTCTTTCATCGACGACTAGCATTTGTAAGCGGCTTTGCTAGTGTGCGTGGGTGTGTTCGTTCTTTAGTTTAGCGTCTTTTCACTATCAGTGATATTAGACAATTTATAAAATAAAAAAAAGGGGTGGGGGGTGGGGAGGGAGGCCAGGGGCGGGGGATGGGGGGTAGAAGAGAGGGAAAAGGCTAACAGAAAATGTAGAAAAAAACTAGCAAAAAAAATGCATAACTAACATGCAATTACATTTAACAGTAACAATTCAATAATGATAATCAGAAGCCATCAATACAATTCTGAAGTACATTTAAAGGAATGTAGAAATAGGGCTATGAACTAATGTCTGTGAAAGTTGGACCATAAGAACCTCGTCAGAAATAACTTTCCAAAAATCATCTGCAGAATTGTTCTTCTCTTTGAAATACTTGGGCAAGAAGGTACGTAACTGCTGACAGTGAAATAAACAATGATGCAAGCTTAACTGTTTACCACAGATATGTGTGTGTGTGTGTGTGTGTGTGTGTGTGTGTGTGTGTGTGTGTGTGTGTGTGTGTGTGTATGTTATTCAAATCCAAATGTACTTACCATCACCAGCTGATCCTGAGCGAGCAAACCGAAAGTCCACGAGATCACCGTGTGACCCTAATACTGTTAGTGATGAATTTCATTTCATCATGGAGTGCCCCAAATTTTCTGATGTTCGTACAATAATTGTTTCCCTGATAACTGTCTGTGTTCAGAGTCTGAATTCTCGCTTTCTAGTCTTGTTTTCTGCGAGCAAGAGAGTTCTTTTAAGACTCAGCAAATTCATCAAAACTCGTGATGTTGCGCCGTTGCGTTAGACACTTCCCAATTATCTATCTTTCTATCTGTATATGTGCGTGTGAGACAGAGAAAAGACAGGGAAACACAGTGAACAAGAGAGAGAGAGAGAGAGAGGAGAAAGGAGAGGCAACAGAACGAGAAAGAGAGAGAGAGAGATGGAGGGAGAGAGACAGGGATGGACACAAAAAGAGAAATTAAACAAGTGAACAAAAGAGAGGTACACAGTCACAGTCACAGCAACCGAGCGAGCGAGCGAGCGAGAGAGAGAGAGAGAGAGACAGGAAGATAGATAGACAGAGAGAGAGAGAGAGAGAGAGAGAGAGAGAAGGAGTGGAAAGGGAAACAACCAAGAACATCACCAGAAGCCAAGAAAGCTGTCAACATGCTTTTATCTCGTCATTACAGAAACAGAAAGAAAAAAATGACAAAATTTAACGGTAAAGCAAACAGGAAAGAAATACGGAAGAAAAGAAAGAGAACAATGTGAAAGGTAGGGATGAACAGGAAGAGGAGGACAGACAGAGACAGACAGAAACTCCAGACGGCTTAATAATATTCGTGTGTCATTTCACTCCTGCACAGTTTCGTTAGAAACACACGGTGTTCGCCTGCATTATAGCTGACTTGGACTATGACTAATACCAGTCAGTATGCTGTGGGGGGGGGGGGGGATGGGGGGGGAAAGGAAGAGAGGGGGAGGGAGAAAGAGAGAGAGGGGGGAGGGATGGGGGTGTGGGGGAAAGGAAGAGAGGGGGAGGGAGAAAGAGAGAGAGGGGGGAGGGATGGGGGTGTGGGGGAAAGGAAGGGAGGGGGAGGGAGAAAGAGAGAGGGGGGAGGGATGGGGGTGTGGGGGAAAGGAAGGGAGGGGGAGGGAGAAAGAGAGAGAGGGGGGAGGGATGGGGGTGTGGGGGAAAGGAAGGGAGGTGTGGGGGAAAGGAAGGGAGGGGGGAGGGAGGGGGGTGTGGGGGAAGGGAAGAGAGGGGGAGGGAGAAAGAGAGAGAGGGGGGAGGGATGGGGGTGTGGGGGAAGGGAAGGGAGGGGGGAGGGATGGGGGTGTGGGGGAAGGGAGGGGGGAGGGATGGGGGTGTGGGGGAAAGGAAGAGAGGGGGAGGGAGAGAGAGGGGGGAGGGATGGGGGTGTGGGGGAAAGGAAGGGAGGGGGGAGGGATGGGGGTGTGGGGGAAGGGAAGAGAGGGGGAGGGAGAAAGAGAGAGAGGGGGGAGGGATGGGGGGGGGAGGGATGGGGGTGTGGGGGAAAGGAAGAGAGGGGGAGGGAGAAAGAGAGAGAGGGGGGAGGGATGGGGGTGTGGGGGAAAGGAAGGGAGGGGGAGGGAGAAAGAGAGAGAGGGGGGAGGGATGGGGGGGGGAGGGATGGGGGTGTGGGGGAAAGGAAGAGAGGGGGAGGGAGAAAGAGAGAGAGGGGGGAGGGATGGGGGTGTGGGGGAAAGGAAGGGAGGGGGGAGGGAGGGGGGTGTGAGGGAAAGGAAGGGAGGGGGAGGGAGAAAGAGAGAGAGAAAGAGAGAGAGGGGGGAGGGATCGGGGTGTGGGGGAAAGGAGTGGGGGAAAGGAAGGGAGGGGGGAGGGATGGGGGTGTGGGGGAAGGGAAGAGAGGGGGAGGGAGAAAGAGAGAGAGGGGGGAGGGATGGGGGTGTGGGGGAAAGGAAGGGAGGGGGGAGGGAGGGGGGTGTGGGGGAAGGGAAGAGACAGAGAGAAAAAGATATGTATATATATTTTTTTAAAGGCAAGAAAAGGAAAAACTAAATAAAGATGGCTATAAGCCCTGTCGGCTCGACGTCAAAAAAGATATGACAATAAAAAAAGCAAAAGAGAAAGAAAGAAAGAAGAAAAGGAGTGGAAAAAAGTGACGAACACACAAAAGCACCCCATTTTATCTAGGTGACATGCAGGGAGCCACAGGATGAGGGACACTAGATAAAACACACACACAAACAAAAAACAAACCAATGCAAATAAACAAGAAAAAGAAAAAAGGAAAAAGACAGAAAGACACAAAACAAAACAAAACAAAAAACGGAACAAAGAAAAAACAAAAAACGGAACAAAGAAAAAACAAACAAGAACAAAGACAGACAGACAGACAGACAGACAAACACACAGAAACAGATAGACAGGAGAGAGTGAGACACAAACAGAACGAAACAACAAACGGACAAAAGAACAAATGAATCAATGGATAAATGACGGCCAAAGAACGAAAAAAACATTGACAATATACATGTATATATATATATATATATATATATATATATATATGTGTGTGTGTGTGTGTGTGTGTGTGTGTGTGTGTGTGTGTGTGTGTGTGTGTGAGTGAGAGAGAGAGAGACATATAAAGAGTAAGAAAATCGAAAAACATAATACACACAAACACACACAGACAGACAGACACACACACACACACAAACACACACCACACCACACCAACACACACACACACACACCACACCACACCACAACACACACACACACACACACACACAGAGTCGCGCAGACACAGTCACACACACACACACACAAAACACACACACGTACACACACACACACACACACACACACACACGAAACAACCCCCTCACCATCTTCAGTGACCTCGTCATCAAAGAGTCCCTCAGCCACCATGTACGCCTCCAGTTCCTTGTGGAACAGCCGTATCACGCTGCCTCCCTGCACATTGCCCATACGCGCTGCACCTGCCTTACTGTGTATAATCCTTATTACTATTATTATCATTATCATTATCATCATCATCATCATTATTATTATTATCATTATTATTATTGTTGTTGTTGTTGTTGTTGTTGTCGCTGCTGTTATCATTATTGTTAGCATTATCATTTCTATCATTCCTTTTTTTTTTTTTTTCAAATTTGTGGTATTGGCTTGGTGTGTACACAGTTTGTTGTTTTTCGTTAAGTCGTCATAATTATGCTGCTGTATGCTATTATGATCGATTGTGTATCTGTTGTTTCATGTGAGGCGCTTTGGGACTATATGGGGTCTTTCTTAACCATATAAATGTTACATTATCATCATCATCATTATCATCATTTTCACTGTCGTCAGCAACAGCAGCAACAGCAGCAGCAGCAGCATTATCAGTATTACGTTAACGTCACTTTATGATGTCTTCACTACAACATTTTATTTACCACGTGTCATTTTTAGAACTAACGAACAAACAAAAATCCGCTCGTACCAAAGGAGCAAGAACCTGTATAAACAAAGTAAGTTGTAAGTAAAAATGATAATAATCAATAAATACAGCAAGCATCCAGAAAGGTTCTGAAGCACTTTCAGACTTTTTTCTTTTAACAAATTACAAGAAATTATCAACATCTCAAAACACGATTTTTCAGGAAAGCATGGAATAAACTGCTTAAAGGGCTTACATTTTTTTTTTAATTTAAAAACAAAAAAAAACAAAAAAAAACAATCGTATGTACAAACTTGGAATCTTTCCCGCTTCAGTATCATTTGACGTGTTTACTGCATTTAGTACAGCACTGTGAAAACAGGGGAGGGAGGTGGAGGGGTTGGAGGAAGGAAAAGTGGGGTCAAGGGAGACAGTAAGAGGGGAGAAAATATCGGCGGCTGAGCCGTGATTCGAACCAGATCGCTCAGATTCTCGCGCTTCCTTGGGCGGACGCGTTACCTGCAGGCCATCACTGCACACACTGACGGCTGGGCGGGTTGAGGAAAACTGGGAGCACACTGCCTTTCCCCAGGGACACCACATCACCATGCCCAAAACGGGCTTTCCAACCCTGATCACTGGTGAACCCAGGATCAGGAAACCAACGCCTAACCGATTCTGCCGCGGCACATCTTCAATGGTCAGGCACCAGGGGGTGTGGGGGTGGGTGGGGGTTGGGGGTGGGGGGTTCGAACCGTCGACCTTCTGCTTACTGTATGTTCCGTAGTAGTCCTTCTGCTTACTGTATGTTCCGTAGTAGACCTTCTGCTTACTGTATGTTCCGTAGTAGTCCTTCTGCTTACTGTATGTTCCGTAGTAGTCCTTCTGCTTACTGTATGTTCCGTAGTAGTCCTTCTGCTTACTGTATGTTCCGTAGTAGACCTTCTGCTTGCTTACTGTATGTTCCGTAGTAGACCTTCTGCTTACTGTATGTTCCGTAGTAGACCTTCTGCTTACTGTATGTTCCGTAGTAGATCTTTTGCTTACTGTATGTTCCGTAGTAGACCTTCTGCTTACTGTATGTTCCGTAGTAGACCTGCTTACTGTATGTTCCGTAGTAGACCTTCTGCTTACTGTATGTTCCGTAGTAGACCTTCTGCTTACTGTATGTTCCGTAGTAGTCCTGCTGCTTACTGTATGTTCCGTAGTAGTCCTTCTGCTTACTGTATGTTCCGTAGTAGTCCTTCTGCTTACTGTATGTTCCGTAGTAGTCCTGCTGCTTACTGTATGTTCCGTAGTAGACCTTCTGCTTACTGTATGTTCCGTAGTAGTCCTGCTGCTTACTGTATGTTCCGTAGTAGACCCGCTTACTGTATGTTCCGTAGTAGACCTTCTGCTTACTGTATGTTCCGTAGTAGTCCTGCTGCTTACTGTATGTTCCGTAGTAGACCTTCTGCTTACTGTATGTTCCGTAGTAGTCCTGCTGCTTACTGTATGTTCCGTAGTAGACCCGCTTACTGTATGTTCCGTAGTAGACCTTCTGCTTACTGTATGTTCCGTAGTAGACCTTCTGCTTACTGTATGTTCCGTAGTAGACCTGCTTACTGTATGTTCCGTAGTAGACCTTCTGCTTACTGTATGTTCCGTAGTAGACCTTCTGCTTACTGTATGTTCCGTAGTAGTCCTTCTGCTTACTGTATGTTCCGTAGTAGACCTTCTGCTTACTGTATGTTCCGTAGTAGTCCTGCTGCTTACTGTATGTTCCGTAGTAGACCTTCTGCTTACTGTATGTTCCGTAGTAGACCTTCTGCTTACTGTATGTTCCGTAGTAGTCCTGCTTACTGTATGTTCCGTAGTAGTCCTTCTGCTTACTGTATGTTCCGTAGTAGACCTTCTGCTTACTGTATGTTCCGTAGTAGACCTTCTGCTTACTGTATGTTCCGTAGTAGTCCTGCTTACTGTATGTTCCGTAGTAGACCTTCTGCTTACTGTATGTTCCGTAGTAGTCCTGCTGCTTACTGTATGTTCCGTAGTAGACCTTCTGCTTACTGTATGTTCCGTAGTAGTCCTTCTGCTTACTGTATGTTCCGTAGTAGTCCTGCTTACTGTATGTTCCGTAGTAGTCCTGCTTACTGTATGTTCCGTAGTAGTCCTGCTGCTTACTGTATGTTCCGTAGTAGACCTTCTGCTTACTGTATGTTCCGTAGTAGACCTTCTGCTTACTGTATGTTCCGTAGTAGTCCTGCTTACTGTATGTTCCGTAGTAGACCTTCTGCTTACTGTATGTTCCGTAGTCGACCTTCTGCTTACTGTATGTTCCGTAGTAGACCTGCTGCTTACTGTATGTTCCGTAGTAGTCCTGCTGCTTACTGTATGTTCCGTAGTAGACCTTCTGCTTACTGTATGTTCCGTAGTAGTCCTGCTTACTGTATGTTCCGTAGTAGACCTTCTGCTTACTGTATGTTCCGTAGTAGTCCTGCTTACTGTATGTTCCGTAGTAGACCTTCTGCTTACTGTATGTTCCGTAGTAGACCTTCTGCTTACTGTATGTTCCGTAGTAGTCCTGCTTACTGTATGTTCCGTAGTAGTCCTTCTGCTTACTGTATGTTCCGTAGTAGTCCTGCTTACTGTATGTTCCGTAGTAGACCTTCTGCTTACTGTATGTTCCGTAGTAGTCCTGCTTACTGTATGTTCCGTAGTAGACCTTCTGCTTACTGTATGTTCCGTAGTAGTCCTGCTTACTGTATGTTCCGTAGTAGTCCTGCTTACTGTATGTTCCGTAGTAGACCTTCTGCTTACTGTATGTTCCGTAGTAGACCTTCTGCTTACTGTATGTTCCGTAGTAGTCCTTCTGCTTACTGTATGTTCCGTAGTAGACCTTCTGCTTACTGTATGTTCCGTAGTAGTCCTCCTGCTTACTGTATGTTCCGTAGTAGACCTTCTGCTTACTGTATGTTCCGTAGTAGACCTTCTGCTTACTGTATGTTCCGTAGTAGTCCTCCTGCTTACTGTATGTTCCGTAGTAGACCTTCTGCTTACTGTATGTTCCGTAGTAGTCCTGCTTACTGTATGTTCCGTAGTAGTCCTGCTTACTGTATGTTCCGTAGTAGACCTTCTGCTTACTGTATGTTCCGTAGTAGACCTTCTGCTTACTGTATGTTCCGTAGTAGTCCTGCTTACTGTATGTTCCGTAGTAGACCTTCTGCTTACTGTATGTTCCGTAGTAGACCTTCTGCTTACTGTATGTTCCGTAGTAGACCTTCTGCTTACTGTATGTTCCGTAGTAGACCTTCTGCTTACTGTATGTTCCGTAGTAGACCTTCTGCTTACTGTATGTTCCGTAGTAGTCCTGCTGCTTACTGTATGTTCCGTAGTAGACCTTCTGCTTACTGTATGTTCCGTAGTAGTCCTGCTTACTGTATGTTCCGTAGTAGACCTTCTGCTTACTGTATGTTCCGTAGTAGTCCTGCTTACTGTATGTTCCGTAGTAGACCTTCTGCTTACTGTATGTTCCGTAGTAGACCTTCTGCTTACTGTATGTTCCGTAGTAGTCCTGCTTACTGTATGTTCCGTAGTAGACCTTCTGCTTACTGTATGTTCCGTAGTAGTCCTGCTTACTGTATGTTCCGTAGTAGACCTTCTGCTTACTGAATGTTCCGTAGTAGTCCTGCTTACTGTATGTTCCGTAGTAGTCCTGCTTACTGTATGTTCCGTAGTAGACCTTCTGCTTACTGTATGTTCCGTAGTAGACCTTCTGCTTACTGTATGTTCCGTAGTAGTCCTGCTGCTTACTGTATGTTCCGTAGTAGTCCTGCTTACTGTATGTTCCGTAGTAGACCTTCTGCTTACTGTATGTTCCGTAGTAGACCTTCTGCTTACTGTATGTTCCGTAGTAGTCCTGCTTACTGTATGTTCCGTAGTAGACCTTCTGCTTACTGTATGTTCCGTAGTAGTCCTTCTGCTTACTGTATGTTCCGTAGTAGTCCTGCTTACTGTATGTTCCGTAGTAGACCTTCTGCTTACTGTATGTTCCGTAGTAGTCCTGCTTACTGTATGTTCCGTAGTAGACCCGCTTACTGTATGTTCCGTAGTAGTCCTTCTGCTTACTGTATGTTCCGTAGTAGTCCTGCTTACTGTATGTTCCGTAGTAGTCCTGCTGCTTACTGTATGTTCCGTAGTAGACCTTCTGCTTACTGTATGTTCCGTAGTAGTCCTTCTGCTTACTGTATGTTCCGTAGTAGACCCGCTTACTGTATGTTCCGTAGTAGTCCTGCTGCTTACTGTATGTTCCGTAGTAGACCTTCTGCTTACTGTATGTTCCGTAGTAGACCTTCTGCTTACTGTATGTTCCGTAGTAGACCTTCTGCTTACTGTATGTTCCGTGGTAGTCCTGTGTGAAAATGTTGCTGAAGTGTGAAAGATACACACTACCAGAAGAAAAAATATTTTTTCATGGCGGGGGTTCTTCTTCTTCTTCTTCTTCTTCTTCTTATTATTATTATTATTATTATTTTATTATTATTATTATTATTATTATTATTATTCAGGGTATCCCTGATGGGAATGGGGTGATTTTTTTTTCTTCTTTTTTCTTTCATGCGATCACCAAAACAAATCATCTAATTAAACATCATTAAAGCAACCCCCCCCCCCCCCTCCCCAAAAAAAAGAAAAAGAAAAAAAAAAGACCGTTCGCCTAATGACTGATTTATTTTTCATGTTAAGTATATCGTTACGTTAGAAACAAATTATTTGTTCGTGTACAACATAGGAAGCCGATCATTCATTTGCACAAGCTGGCGCACGTTTAAGAACCCCCGGCAACAAAAGGGTTGCTCCTGGCAAAATTCTGAAGAAAACTCCACTCTGCTACAGATGTGCATGTGTGCTTGTGACTGAAGGCTGGCTGAATAAAACAAGAAACGAATGATGAGCGGTTAAGAGCAGATGTCAGTGGGCTCTACCCAGGAGGGCAGCCTTCCGTGCAAATGACTCCGTGTTTGTAAAGCGCTTGTGCTTTCAAATCAAATCAAGAATCAAAAACACTCAGTTTGGTATCTGAGCGAAGAAAGGCTGGGCGCTATACAAGTATCAATCAATAACATCACATGTTCTTTGCGAAAACCCAATCGACAGACTACTTGTGCAGGCAACGTGACAAACCAATGACGTCATGACACTGTTGGCGTCATACACTGCCAAACGACAGACGACATCATCAGTGGGGGGACCGATCTGACGTCATCACACTCACGACACGCAATCGTGTCCCCCATCAGCACACACACACAAACACACACACACACACACAGCTTGCCAGTGAATAGCCATCACGCATGCGCAGATAGTCAGGTGAGAGCATTCAACGTTGGAAAACTATTGTGACGTCACAGGCTGAGTTGCAGAAGACAAGTACAAGACAGGAGCCAGCTTGACAGAAGAGAACCAAGAGGACTTGACGAACGCGTTTATACATACAGAACACTGCAGTGCCTTCTAATGCAAGAGATGCAACTAAAAGGAGGGGGCGGGGGGGTAACTTGTTGCTTTTTTTCCCCCCCATCCAGATCAGAGGGGAGCAGATATTTTCGAGTCAGACTGTGTCAGAAAAGACAGTTCAGAAGCATGGTGAAAGTTGGTCAGAAATCATTTCATGGATGAAAGGAGGACTTTTGTCTCCATTATCAACAAACAGGCAAGGAAGAGAGAGAGAGGGGGAGAGAGAGAGAGAGACAGAGAGAGGGGGGAGAGAGGGAGGGGAGAGACAGAAAGAGAGAGAGAGAGAGCACACGAATAAACTAAACTGGAAGATGTTAGAACTCAACCGGAGTATGTTATACAACAACCCTGGAGGGAGATGGGGGGGTATGTGTGTGCTACTTGTCAACCACTCCACTACTGAGAGCACCGGGTAGACAGTACTACTTAGCAAAAGCACACAGAGTACAGGTACAGTCAGTTCATAACCACACACTGGACGCAGATAGGAAAAATGCGGTTCACATAGTAGATATATACACAGTACATCGAGGGTCAACGTGCTATACATATGCATATGTATATATGTACATTTATACAGGTACACGGAATATATTCGTACACAGATCAGTCTACCTTTACGTATTTGGGGAAAACACTTATTCCTCTCTGAAAACAAAAACATAAGCACCAGAGATAAAAACTCTTGCAAAAACACACAAGCTCAAATTGTAGGTCTATAATCAAATTCACAAATATAATCTGACCCAAAAAAAATTATATACACATAATAAAATCTACAGGGGAAAGTAAGTATAATGGCAGATAAAAAGGAAGGAATCAACAATATAGAAAAACAATCTACATAAACTACAATTCATAATGACGCTTCCCACAGCTCTACTGACTCTATAGTTGTCTCAATAATTAAAACAAACTAAGCTGCCTACCGAAAAGACGCCAAAAATTCTGATTCTAGGGCGACATTTTTTTTTCTTAAAAGTCTTGCAAGAGCACGAACTAGACTACAAAGAAATAACACAAATGGGTCGTCTGACAGATGATACATCAGCTTCTACAAACTTCTTCCATACGCTACTTTCCTCGTGATTATCAACATCATCATCTTTTTTCTTCTTCTTCTTTTTTTGTGTGTTTGTTGTTCTTGGTGGGTTATCTTCTTTTTTTTGTTTCTTTTTTTTAACTGAATCTACTATTGTGCTACAATTTCGACTGCTGAGAAATATCATATTCACTTTCTTATAAACATCGACTTCTATAACGTCAGAAAACATTCACTATACGATAATAATCACCGAAGTATAATGATTCTATGTCATGACAAAATTTAAAGATTTAAGACTACTTCACACACCATGATGATTTCAGTATAAAAAAAATAATGATAAAAAAAGACATGCAACAACAAGGAAGATAACGGTTAAAATGAAATATAAAAAAAGATGACTGTTGAGTCTATATTTTTTTTTTCAATTACAAATGGAGAAAGTTTTTTGTTTGTTTACTTTTCACCCCACACCATGTACCCCCACACACACACACACTTTAGCCCCCCCCCCTCCCCCCGCATCCCCTCCCATCCTCCCCCTCCCTCCTGTGAACCCTGTTCTCTGTTGATGTCCACAACTTGACCTGTGTACCTACTGACGTCTCTGTCCACCGTTACTTCCTTCATCAATCAGTGTCAGTCATTTCTCTGAGGTCTGTGCCTTTGTCTCCATGGTCATTGTCCAGTTAACCCTGCCCCTGAAGAACACACCTTCCTTCATCAATCAATGCCAGTCATTTCTCTGAGGTCTGTGCCTTTGTCTCCATGGTCATTGTCCAGTTAACCCTGCCCCTGAAGAACACACCTTCCTTCATCAATCAATGTCAGTCATTTCTCTGAGGTCTGTGCCATTGTCTCCATGGTCATTGTCCAGTTAACCCTGCCCCTGAAGAACACACCTGTGCATCGTCTGAAAACTCTGGACGCCTCACATTAAAACGTGAGTCTTATTTTTACAACCCAGAGGTGTGTTTTTTGGAGGGTTTTTGGGTGTGTGTTTTTTTATAGAAACTTTCTCCATTGGAACGTTTTGACCCATGGGGGAACAAGAGATATTTCATCTGATGGCTACAAGTAGCAGGGGGTGGTGGGCGGTAGGGGGAGAGGAGGGGAGGAGTGGTAGGTGTAGGTCCATTTTACAACATACACTTTTTATTGTTGTTGTTGTTTTTCTTATAAACTTTCTCCATTTGAAAATGACAGCCGTTTCCTCTAAACAGCGGGGACCCAGACACGACGAACTCACCTTCACCAGCAGGTCCAGCTCGGGGTTCTCCTTGCAGAAGCGAACGAGGGTGAAGCCCGACCTCTCCACTCCCAGGTTCAACTCCGACCTGAAGACACAAAACATCACAGCACCAAGCCAGCAGTCAAGCAGTCAGTCAGCCACACACCGAGCGTTCAAAGCCCGGCAGACTGCCAAGGGCCCTCATCTGGCTTTGACAATGACCGTCATCATTTGTGCATGAAGAATTAATGAAGGAATGAAAGCAGAAGGCACAAATATCAAAGCAAACTCTGAGCCGCCTCGGGGCTTTGGAAATGATTGTAGTGATTTGTATAGAAATAATGATCAATGAAAACAAAGACAAGGACTGTAAATATCGAAACAAACATTTAGCCGCCTCGGGGCTTTGGAAATGATTGTAGTGATTTGTATATAAATAATGATCAATGAAAACAAAGACAAGGACTGTAAATATCGAAACAAACATTTATCCGCCTTGTGGCTTTGCAAATAATCATAATCATTTTTGTATAGACAATAATGAACGAGAACAAAGATACTGACTACAAATATCAAACAAACATTTAACTGCCTCGTGGCTTTTGAAATGATCAATAATAATATCCGTGTGAAGATTAATAAAGAAATAAAAACAAAGATACGAACTACAAATATCAAACAAATATTGAAAAGGCTTTAAGGTCAGAATCAAACTTGCGGGGGGGGGGAAACCTTCAAGAAATTGGTGAACATGTTTCTCACAAATACAGACTGATGTGTCAAAACTAGAATGAAGACAACAAAGACACACACATTACAAATATCTTCTTTCTGTAAAATAATTAGTTGAATGAATATCGTTAAGATCAGATTAAAACTGAATAGTATTTTAGAAAGACAATTAACATGTACATTACATATGAGGCCAAACACTCAGTTTACATCACAGATTGGCAAAAGTTTACAGTTGGGCCAACAGCAAAGTTAGAGCGTATTATCAATGGTTTCTACATTGCAATGGGAAATCATTAACAGCTTAGTCTTTTGTGAAGGATTTTGACTCTCAAACTAGGAGGCAACACTGCACTGGCTCTTTGTGCTGCAGCCTTGAGGGCTTGTTGACCTTTGGGAACCATCCCAACGCCGACTGTCCTAAAACCCTCTTGGTCGAGAGAGCAGGAATTAACTTGGGCAACACACTCTCCACTCCACCTAATTCTAGCCCAGATGGTCGGGACAGCAGTTACCTCCTCTGCTGTTCTCATGGTCACAGTCGAACACGACTGACTATCATAAACATATACAGACTGATATGTCAAAACAAAACCAAATACTTGATAACTGTCTCTTTCAGAAGTAAAAGCACGAGTTAAAATGAAACATTTCTCAAAAGGATTCTTTACAAAGTAGAAAGGTATTGGAAATTTTAATATGATACACCAAAACATTAGAAATAGAAGACAATAACTTACGATTCATCATAAGTATGGTCAAGAATTATGATGGAACAGGACTAAAAAAAAAAATTGAAAAGAAAATATGTTTGTTTTTCTTAAGTGCGCCGTACAACTGTGTACACGATAAAGTCCGTATGACGGAAGACGAGGAAAATAATAAACAGGTGTGTAAAATGAGCATGCTCACTTTGGTTCCAAATTACATAAAAAGCACAAAATCTGAAGTTTAAAAAAAAGCGTCGCAAAATTATGCGCGTGCATTTCCTAATTCTGTTCTAAGACATATGAAAGCACACAATTGTAGAAAAGCCATGCTCCAATAAATTGTGTGCATTGGTTAATTACACGTCTGTTCAAAACTGAGCTGTATAGAAGTTTAGAAGGGGAAAAAAAAGAACGATGCTTCATAAAAGTGTGACCATGTTTGAGTTATATTCACTCTCCAATTTTACGGAATGATCTTCTTTTCCCGACATTCTGTGGTAAGTTTAAGTATGTCAAGAAAATGCTTGGTTGACTGTGCTACGTTAGGTCGCGTTGTGTGTGTGTGTGTGTGTGTGTGTAGTAGTAGTAGTAGTAGTAGTAGTAGTAGTAGCAGTAGTAGTAGTAGTAGTAGTAGTAGTAGTCTTCAGTTTAACGTCTTCCACTTTGTGTGTGTGTGTGTGTGTGTGTGTGTGTGTGTGTGTGTGTGTGAGCATGCGTCCAAATGATAATAATTTTCGTGTCTGACGATGGTAAATGAGTAAGTAAAACTTAGTCGGAAAATGCCTTTAGGAAACGAAATAAAACAAAACTTATCAAAAGAAAAACTGGGTCAATGTCATTGCAAGACAACAACATAATTTTCAATCATCGCTGTTAAAGTTTTATGGAAGAACATAATACAACGATCAGCTAACTTCAAGAGTCAGGAGAAATTGGAACATAAACTAAGACAAAAAAATGATTGAATTGAAATAAACTATCACAAAAAACTACACCTTCTCAAGATAAAAACAACAGCATATAATTTGTAAAATGGGGGGAACGAAACTCTAAAACTCCGAATAAAAACTAAACGGAGGAGAATAAACATAAAATTAAAAGAAATAAACGAATTTTATGCATATAATTCTGGGAGTTGAAGGAAAATGTGTACCATAGACCGTTCTCGAACTGCGATGCACTAGAGAAAAAAAACACACAAAATCTAACTGTAAACATACAGTGCATATACACACAGCGCTTATTAAAAATACACGGAAGGGTCGAAACATATATATATAGACACAGGGGGGGAGAGGCTATTATTCTCATGACATGTTTTTGGTTGTCAATTCGCACAAATGTTCAAGCCGTATTGTTAGTATTTCATACACAGTTCTATTCTGGTTCGATGAAAGAAAAAATAAATACAGTTCATAATGTTCACGTTCATTCAAATGTGTTTCGTGAAGACGTTAGTGTCAAAACAACCTTCAGAAGGACTGCGGATGAAATTTAAAAAATCCACACGGATCATAACTGATGGCAGCCGTGTGTTTGTGAGATGCTACGCTCTATTTTCTTTCGTTATATATCAATCAACCCATTTATTAAAGTGAAATAATAGTTTGTCGACTGTCAACAGTTTATCATTATCATCAATCATCTGTGCTCCTCTTTACCTTTATCCCCTTTAAGCTGTTACACATTCCCACTTTCACAGGATCAATCGCAGCAGTGTGTGTGTGTGTGTGTGTGTGCGTGTGCGTGTGCGTGTGTGTGTGTGTGTGTGTTTGTGTATGTCTGTGTTTGTGTGTCTGTGTGAACGTGCGCGCGTTCTTGCCAGCGTTCCAATGTTACAGTGAAAATTATGAACTGCAAAACACGGGTTGTACAATATACACCTGGTGGACATATGAATAAAACTGCCGTAAGGTACACATGTAAATACCTACGAGCCATTGATTAAATTCCTGGAAAGAAGGGAAAAAAACAAATGAGTCGTGGATTGAGGAAATATCAATCGGATTGGAAGAAAAACAGACACTCATCATCAAAATGCAGTTTAGAAGAAAAAGGAGGAGGAGGAGGAGGAAGGAAGGAAGGAAAGAAGGAAGGAAGGAAGGAAGGGAGGAAGGGAGGGAGGGAGGGAGGAGAAGAAGAAAAGAAGAAATAATCAAATGACAACTTATCCAAAAGAAAACAAAAAACAAAAAGCAAACGGTATCAATGTCACATCACAATGGATGGACAAAAATAATTCAGAGAACATAACATATAAACTTAGAAAGTGATCAAACAACCAACTATTTAAAAAAAACATCTCCAGTATATGATAAGAAAATACAGGCAACAAATATAGTTAAAAAAAATAGAAAGGATTAAAAAGAAAGAAAGAAGAAGAATTGATGGAAAGAACAGAGGAAGATGACGAACAATAAAAAGAAAAAAAAAGCAGACTGACAGAGATGTTGGAAAAATCCGACAGAAAAAAAATAAAAAGGAAGGAAGGAAAGAGAGAGAAAAAATGAAAGAAAGAAAGACAGAAAGAAAAAGGGAAAAAAGAAATATATACACAAGTGAAAGAAAAGGAAAGAGAGAGGGAGAGAGAGAGAGAGGGAGAGAGAGAAGAAAAAGAAAGAAAAACAAAACCGAACAAGAAATAGTTAAAAGAAAAATAATGCGACCACACACACACACACACACACACACACACACGCACGCACGCACACGCAGACAAACACACACACGCGCGCGCGCGCACGTAAACACACACTCACTCTCTCCCTCCCTCCCTCCCTGCCTCCCAACAACTTCACGTCACGTTATCTTCCACACACGAAACAAAAACGACGAGAGGTCCAGCAGAAGCCATGTACCCGTAAGTCAGATGCTCCACTTGAAACGCCTGGCTGGCGTGGTAGAAATGGCCTGGAGACTTGATGCTCTCAAAGACGATCTGGTCGAAGATTTGGACCTGTGGACACACACACACACACACACACACACACACACACACACACACACACACAGAGTAACCGATTCATTCATCAACTCGAAAAATGTCTGCAACAAAGTGGTGCTTTGAAAACTGTGATAGGTACAACACTAATTTGAACATTCTACTAATTATTTTCATTTCTTATTGTGACGAGTAAAAGAAAACAAAACAAAAAAAGAAGAAACACGCTAGATAACTAATCGATTCATTCACCAAGTCGAAAAAAAACCTAACAAAATTGTGGTTTGTAAAATGAGATCCCTTTCGATTTATTAAAAAAAAAAAACAAAATTAAAAAAACAAAACAAAAAAAAAACCTCAACGTTTCTGACCAAATGCTCTTGCCATATTTTTTTATACACAGAACGGTCACTCAACATATCATTGTCGGGATCAACAATCACACCTAGGCGCGAAAATGCGCGCTAAGGTGATGAGACGTGCTTGGACAATAGTGCGTGCGGAATGAGTTAATTCACTGGACTGGGCAACCAACACAGAGACACACACACACACAGTCAATACACATTTCACTCGACTTGGCTCGCTCGGCAAATCATCGGAAATTGACAGCAGCTTACAGCTGGGGGCCAACAGCAAAGTGAGAGCTGTCTCATCAATGGCTTCTCCACTGCAGTGGGAATTCATTTGCAGCGTAGGTCTTGTGTCAAATGACTAGGAGGCAAGACTGCACTGGTTCTTCGCGCTGCAGCCTTGGGGGGGGGGGGGGGGCTACTTGTCCTTTTGGGGACCATCCTCAATGCCGACTGTCCTAAAGCCCTCTTGGCCGAGAGAGTGGGGATGTAACTTGGGAAAGACGTTTTCCACGATCATGAACTTCAAGCCCAGATAGTCGGTACACGGCAGTTGCCTCCTCTGCTGTTCTGATGGTCTTTGTCGGACACGGCAAGACTACAAATTGATATTGGTAAGTCCGGGTGAATTTGTTTCGGTTTTTGTGTGTGTTTTTTTCTTTTAGGGTAAACAGTGTGTGTGTGTGTGTGTGTGTGTGTGTGTGTGTGTGTGTGTGTGTGTGTGTGTGTGTGTGTGCGTGTGTGTGTGAGTGAGTGAGTAAGTGTGTCTGTCTACCTGTGTTTCTGTGGATGTGTGTGTGTATGTGTGCGTGTGTGTGTGCGTGTGGGAGTGTGTGTTTAGGAGGGAGAGGGTTAGGGTGAAGAGAGATATCGACGGAGACAATGCAAAGGGCGATAATGGCTAGCCATGGTTGTGGACTGGGTGATGGTTGCGGGGTCGGGGGGGGGGGGGGGGGGGTAAGGGACGTGGAAGGGGGGAGTGGTGTAGGGGGCGGGGGGGGTGGGGGGTAAAGATAGCAGTGGTGAAAATCGAAGTCCCACGTGCGCTTGCTTGTTGTTTGCACTCGATGCACCACTGATCTGCTCAGAGCCGCTGTGGGGAATTACGATGAAGGGGAGGAGAGGTAAGGGGGGGGAGGGGGGCAAGGGGGGGGAGGGGAGGGGGGAACACACGTCGTGTCGTGGTGACTTGTAGGGACACGGAAATGAACAGTCCGACCCACCCTCAGATACACACTGTTCCAATGCCATGGTGCTGGTGTGGGTGGGTGGGTGTGTGGGTGGGTGGGTGGATGTGGGAGGAGAGAGGGAGAGAAAGGGGAGGGGTGGGTGGGTGTGTGTGGTGGGGGGTGGGGGAGTGGGGGAGTGGGGGGGTGCAGGGTATTGTATTGTATTTGTATTTCTCCTTTTTTTGTCACAGATTTCTCTGTGTGAAATTCGGGCTGCTCTCCCCAGGGAGAGCGCGTCACTACACTGAGAGCGCCACGTTTTTTTGTTTGTTTTTTCCTGAGTGCAGTTTTATTTGTTTTTCCTATCGCAGTGGATTTTTCTACAGAATTTTGCCAGGGACAACCCTTCTGTTGCCGTGGGTTCTTTTACGTGCGCTAAGTGCATTCTGTACACGGGACCTCGGTTTATCGTCTCATCCGAATGACTAGCGTCCAGACCACCACTCAAGGTCTAGTGGAGGGGGAGAAAATATCGGCGACTGAGCCGTGATTCGAACCAGCGCGCTCAGATTCTCTCGCTTACTATGCGGACGCGTTACCTCTAGGCCACCACTCCACTGAGTGTTGCATTGTCCACGTGGGATAAGGGGTGGGGGGAAGGTTAGGGGTGGAGAGGGGTGGGAGTGGGGAGAAGGAGAAAGGGAAGAGAGTAGAGAAGGTGTTTTTAGGAGTGTTGGATTGGCCGGGTGGTGAGTGCGTGTGTGGGTGTGGGGTGGGTGTGGGGTGGGTGGGGGTCAGGTTGTAGGAAGGGGGTCGGGGGGTGGGGGGAGAAGGGAGAAGAGCACGGGGATGTGTGTTTATATGAGTGTTGGATTGTCCGGGTGGTGGGTGGGGGTGTTTATATGAGTGTTGGATTGTCCGGGTGGTGGGTGGGGGTGTTTATATGAGTGTTGGATTGTCCGGGTGGTGGGTGGGGGTGTTTATATGAGTGTTGGATTGTCCGGGTGGTGGGTGGGGGTGTTTATATGAGTGTTGGATTGTCCGGGTGGTGGGTGGGGCTGTTTATATGAGTGTTGGATTGTCCGGGTGGTGGGTGGGGCTGTTTATATGAGTGTTGGATTGTCCGGGTGGTGGGTGGGGGATGGGGGTGGGGGTGGGGAGAGAGAGAGGGGGGGTTAGGGCAGGGGTGAAGGAGAATGGATGAGAGCAGGATATGTTTGTTTTCATGTTTGATTGTATCGGGGGTGGGTGGTTGGTAAGGGGTTGGTGTGTGTGTGTGTGGGGGGGGGGGTGGAGGAAGGGAGAGGGTAAGTGAAGGGGGGAGGAGAAATGGAGGAGAGCAAGAGATGTGTCTATATGGGTGTTTTATTGTCCGGGGTGTGGGTGTGGGGGTGTGTGTGGAGGAAGGGACGGAGGGAGGAGAAATGGAGGAGAGCAAGGGATGTGTCTTTATATGGGTGTTTTATTGTCCGGGGTGTGGGTGTGGGGGTGTGTGTGGAGGAAGGGACGGAGGGAGGAGAAATGGAGGAGAGCAAGGAATGTGTGTATATATGGGTGTTTGATTGTCCGGGATGTGGATGTGTGGGTGGGTGTAGG